>NC_056739.1:1096338020-1096619636 GCF_019279795.1 Protopterus annectens | reverse complement strand
CGTGGCAGTTGCGATGCCCTTGCATAGAGGTGGTCTCTCCACTGACCCTGGGAATTACAGGCCTATTAGGCAAACTAGTATTATTTGCTAGGCTTTAGAACTTTACATTTGAACTAATAAACAATGATAATAGTGAGCTTATATTCCTGGATACACTGCAGCTTGGCATTGTAAAAGGCAGATTGAGCCTGCCCATAGTGGTGGAATTCTATGAAAGGTTTACTGAGACCATAGGTAAGAGGCATAGAGTAGACGCTGCTCATCTAGATCTTGCTAAGGCCTCTGACACTATCGCCCCAAAATGAGATCGATAAACTATCCCAGCTCAACATTAATCCATATTTAGTTTGCCAGACTGGTACACGGCTGTCTGAAAAGAACCCATACCATTAAGGTCAGAAGTACTCACTCTAGACAGAAAAATGTCACCAGTGGTGTCCCATAAGGTTTTGTTCTGGAACCCCTCCTCCCTGATCTATATTTCTGTGACATAAAAGCCGTATCAAAGGACTACAGCTAAACCACATTTGCTGAAGACTGTAACCAGGGCAAATATCAAATTCTGGCTGGACCAAACAAATGTTTGGTATATTAATCATGGACTTGCCATCAAAACCAAGAAAGGCAGCACAATCTCCTTTGGTAAATGTCGCATCACTACTGCTTACCATACAGACAAAATTCCACTTAAATCTGGCACACTCGGTACCTACATTCGTAACAGAGTTTTCTTTGACCACATCTCTGTATGTTAGAAAATGATTCTACCTTGCACAGAATTTCCCTTATGGACTCTCCTCAAGGTCTGAAGAAGTTAAAAGTCCCACTTGTTCATCCCTTACAATACCAATTGCTAAATGTAATGCACTCTTCAGTATGTATCTCATCAAGCACATAAACCAACTTGAAAGACCTCATCAATTCCTCACCAAAAAGATCTCAGGACTCAGTAACCTTAACTACTCTGACAGACTAAAATCTATTGCTTTACTCAGTGTCATACAGACTTCTGAAAGGTGTACTCTTTGAACTCCTTCACCTAAACAGAGCGAGTGGTAAAATAACCTATTCTACAGACCTAAACCTATACTACCACATCAACAGATAATGTGACAAGTCCCTAACCCAGCTTATCCCCTATTTTTGGTATAGGCTGCCCTTACTTATTAATCAGAGTACTTCCCTAGCAACCTTTCAAACCAGTCTGGATGATGGACTGCAAATATGGAGAACATTTACTCAATGGATGATGCTGCCACTCTCCCAGCAGTGCTTAGTGAAGTGCATGAGCTTCTTGATGGTCTCTCCTTTGGCCTTAAGCTTAGTAAGAACCTATGAAACAAAACAGGCTCATGTCCAGTAGGGCAAGGCTTAACAGTCAGCAGGTACAGAGCAAAAAAAAAAAAAAAAACACTAACACAGGGGGAGGGACATTTGCCAGTAATACTGAGTTTTAACAATGAACTGCTACACTGAAACAAGTTTCTTCTGTTCTCAGAAACCATTCCAATTTATCACATATCATCTAATCTCGGTTGTTCTTAAACTGATGTGCATTATACATACATACAAATATTTCAAGCATGGGCATTAAAGCCCTTCTAGCTTGCCAATATACCAAAACACTTGCTCCCATAATAAGCATCTATACTTGTTGTGTCTTTCGGCTTTTCCCGGTTAGGGGTCGCCACAGCAGAATAATGATTGGCAGTAGATTTTTAAGTTCCGAGTTGCCGGCCTTGATGCACAACCTTCAACGAAGGTACACCCATTCACACACGTCTCCACACAGAAGACGCTCTAGCTGAGAATTGAACAGGACGTCTTACTGTGAGGTGACAACGCTACCACCACCGCAGTAGAATAAGCATCCATACTGTTCTTAAAAATATCTAAACTAGTATTTGCTTTAATGTAATTTGGTAGTCTGTTCCATGCATAGCTACTCTGTCAGAGATCCAATTAGTACACTTCTCATTCCTAGAGAATCTTACATAGGTTGTCTGATGAGTCTCGACTACTTTTTGATAACCCCAAACATTGCCAGAGGTAGTTGCCTCTAAATGACTTGTATACTTGAATAAGATCTCCTCTTAGATATCTGTAAGAGACACTGTACAAATTCAGATATTTTAGTCTTTCATAATAACTTAAATTTTCACATCCATGGATGCCCTTGGTATATTTCCTCTGTACTCCTTCCAGTTTACTCATGCGTGTTTTCTTAAAGGGTTTCATATTGTTATTCCATACTGAAGTTTGGGTCTGCTGTAACTAACAAAAAATTACTTCATTATTTTTGATTTCCTAGACTTTATAAATCTTTTTTTTACAATCTACAGTCCTATAACTATTATTAGCCAATTAGTTGATATAATTAGAAAAAACTCATAGCTGAATCTACCCATATACCCAGGTCCTTAAATGAGTCTACAGTTTCAATCACTGTGTGCTGTATTAAATATTAACCTTTCAATTTACATCTCCCAAATCTCATATGATTAGTTTTTTAATGTATTTATCAGCATATTATTCTCCTGTACCCAAATGGCCAATTTAGTCAAGCTATTTTGCAGAAATGCCTCATCTGTAACACATATAATCGGTTTACCCAATTTCAGGTCGTCTGCATATAGACATTAGAACACCTCAGATGAAAAAGTTAGGTCTGAAAGATATAATCTAAACAAGTAAGGGCCTTGGACAGAGCCTTGTGGGATCCCCTGACTGTAAGAAAATGGAACTGATACCAAACCAAGTAGTGAAGAAACAAAGTCCAAACCACCACACTGGTAATAAAATCGATTCTTTTTACTTCCAACCACAAACAGATGAGCGCTCATCTGTTGTGGTTGGAAGTAAAAAGAATCGATTTTATTACCAGTGTGGTGGTTTGGACTTTGTTTCTTCATTCCCTGACTGTAACCAAGGATTTCACCTGTCCAGTTGTGGTATGATACTTGCCCATGTCCTATTTGTAAACCAGGCAGCTATTCATCTTATCAAGAGTACATCAATACCTAGTTCCACTAATTTATTGATCAGTGCTGAAGTTAAATCTATATAAATTACATCACAGCACATTTTTTTTATTCACAGCTATTACACTGTTCTAGAACATCATGTTACAGGTGGTAATAGATCTGTTTTCAATATATGCATGCTGATATATAGTTTCAAGCCCCAACCTATCCAGTTCTGACAATAACTTATCCAATGTAAAATTACCTTCTCCATTATCTGTTTCTGTAAACCATCTAGCAAAATTACATGTGCTGACAGTTGGAAACTTACACTTCAACACTGAAATAAATACAATACGTTTATTTGCAAAAATGTCTTTATTTTACATCTTTAGAAAGCAGCTTTACAGTAAGCACACGGGTTGACTCAGTATAAACAAGTTCATTTCTGTTTCAAAAAATTACAGTGTGATACTATATATAAAACTGTAATGTGCACATTGTGCTTAAATTGCAAAGTCTATACAGCTTTTACAAAGACACACCCTATCAAAGGGCATCTGGTAAACAGTTTATTGCATATCCCACATATGGTTTATTCCACATGTATAATTTACATTATAAAAAGGAAACACACTTAAATGTGAATAAAGATAGCAGCTCTCTGGAAATATCCTGCACATTAGCTACAAGTACAATGTTGTGCTTAAGCATCATCACTTTGTAAGCATTACTCATAGGTATAAGCTTTCATTCAAAGAGGAATAGTTACCGACAATGCAGTAAGTTGTTGCCTGAATGCCTATAAAAACTTTCTTAATACAAGTTCTTTGGCTTACCTGCAGCTTACAGTAATGCAGATAAATATGATTGTATCTACTGATTTTACACACACAAAAAGTGCATCATTATCCTTGATGAAGCTATGCCTACTATATTTAAGCACAACTTTTCCTGTATAGCTCAAATGCAATACCGAATTTACGCATGGTACTTGATCATCTGCCTTTCTGTACTGCAGACACATTAATTTCAACACAGCACTAAATACAGAATGATTAATATGAGTGATAAATGTAATGTCATTTTATGATCACCCCAAACTGCTAGGTACCATAATACTCCAAGGGATAATGCCATAGGTTTATCAAAGTGTCAAACACTAACGTGTATATGTAACATCAAGTGCATACCATCACAACCTAGTGATAAAGAACATTTTCTAGTCCAAGTAAATAAATGTGTGTGGGGAGGGGGCATTGTTGGGGTCATGTGCCGTTACAGAGACAATGAAATGAGAAGTGAGAAGAGATGCTGACAAATGATAAGAAGGGAACAAAACATAACTGCATTTACATTCCATGGGTAATAACAGTACGTAAATTACTTTTATGGAAATGGGCTTTCAGAACAAACACCACTCATAAATGTAGATCTTAAAAGTCAAGGTTACAATTCTAAGAATGCATTTTTCTTTACAGTTCAGAAAAGCATGAAAACAATGGCCATCGGGCAGTTGTTTCATTTCTAATAAATCATTTCTACATAAATGAAAAAATGCTTTTTATTACAATGTAAAATCCTGTGAATTACTATGCACTACTTTCAATGCTCATTGTCAATTTTAGTTTCATTTAAATAAAAATGCATACATATATATTTTTAAATACCCTGTTGCACTGCAAACCTTAGAAAACAGAAAACAGTTTATCTGGGATAAGATGGTTCGCTGCTCAATTTCTTTTGAAACATTTCTGAGTACCGGAGAATTTGCAGCAACTGCAACTAGTTTGAAAGCAATCTCAATGTAAATCAAATGAGTGTTCAGCATCACAAACACCTAAAAATACACTTTCTGATAGCTCCTGCCAATAAGTAAACTTCAGGCTATATTACGGCACTGACATTTTATGTTTTGCAGTAGCCAAGTAAATCTGCACTTTATCAACACTACAACTACACAAAACAAAGATACCAAGTATTTTTCTGTTTTCAAGCAAACTAGAGAATACATGTTAAATGATACACAAAGAATTTTCCAAGCAAAGTTAACAAATGTCAAAACTGTTCTTTAAGAACATTAGGATGCTATAGTTTAAAATAAAAAGTAACCTGGGTTTGTCAACACTTTGGTAGTAATAATTAAATATAATTTAATAGTTTTCAGCAGCTGTTATTGGTGATGTCTCCATTTGAAGTGCACATTTTAATAAATAAATAAATGAAATCAATGTAGCACTTCTGACTTCTGTTTGAACTAGCCTTCTGCACATGCATCATTTCAACAAAGTGTAAAGAGTTCATTCAGTACTGTTGTTTTACAATACAGATTGCAGGAATATGCCTAAACAATCACAGCACGAGTCCTCAAAGCAAGATGGTCTTACTCCAGACAATTCTGCAAGCACTGTTACACTAGTCAGCTCCAAACATTACTTTTAAAAGTCAATAAGGAAAATGTTATCATTGAAATTACTCTTCTGTCAGTGCCAGGGGTCCCACTTAAATTATTGAGATGCGAACTGCTCATATTCAGGCTGTAGTGTTTCTATTCAGGAATGTAAGATAAAATACTCTTTATATGAAATAATTATTTTAGCAACAGCAGTAATGTACAACACACTGCTTTTGACCTTGAAAATATGTTTTAGTACCATTTCTTATGATCTTCCAAAACAAATGAAGATCAGAAGTTCATACAACGCTGGATTCAGTGACCAAAGAAAAGCAGAATTACAAGACAGCAGCACTGCTTTGGTGTAAAAAGTGATTTAGATAAAGGAACATATTCATTTTGATTACTTCTAAAATTAACTGAACAAATAAAATGCATGTATCATGGAAAGAAGCAGAAGAAAAGCTATGAATCACAAGACCTAGAAACCAGCAAAATGCTCAACAGTAAACAAAAAAGCGAAAAGATACTTGGTGAAGTCCTCAAAGCACCAGTAAACAGTTACTGGTATGTGCTTAGCAAGAGAAATATTTCATATTCTTAACTTGGACTCCATTTCCATATGCATTATGTGAATCGCTAAATTGTCATTATTCTGAAGACTATACAGTATAGATACAGACTGTGGTAATCAGTGCACACGTAGACAAGTAATTTATATTCTGAAATAAATCAATCTAACAGCCAAGTCAGATAAATGTTGACATAAGCAAGTCAAGGTAAGTTTAGCTGTCTAACAAAGCATGTGATGTAGGACTTCAAAAGGGACACAACCCTTCTAGTACAATTTATTTTCCAGTTTACTTCTGATTATCAGGTTGTCGTTACTATAATAAGTATGAAAGATTTTTACCAGTGTTCTAAACACAAACCATTAAGAAAATTTCTCCACATAAATAGTATACAGAACTGCTGGAAGGTCGTGAAATATCCAGCAGAAATGGGAATGAGTATATAAAAAAGTTTTCTGCTGAAGCAAAACTTCATGTTAGCACACACAACTTCCTCCAATCCTACACTCATTCAGTTCCTTACAGGAACACACAAGGCTCTCTGTTAAACTGATACTAAAAAAAGCTGCAACACCCTTTGTTGCTCTTTTGAAGAGCCAACTCTCTTCTATACAGCTAGTCCAGAATAAAGTAGGGATGAAAATGAACAAGAAAGAAACTGAAATTTCTCTGTTTTATATGTTGTGTATATAGACTTGCTGATCCTCAAATACCATTGGTAGCCATTTGACTTCAAAACTCTATGGGTAGCACTCTCTATAATCCTATGATGGGACTAAAGACAACTCTCCAAACAAGTTATCTGCCACCTACGGCCACTCGCCTTCCCTATAAAAATTCAAAACTGCATCTGCATCTATTTAGACAAGCAAAATGCAACTGCCAGCTAACCTGAAAATCACCACTCCTGTAGTGTTTTAATATTTATAAAGCAAAGCAATTTGAAGAGTCAGTAACAGAAATAGTAACTACTCACTATACACAACAGCTTCTTACTTTTCATTACTTTCTAATATGACCAACCAGCATTTCAAAGAAAACAGACATCGGCCACTTACATTAATAATGTTTACAATTTCCCACCAATCACTGCTAATGCTGTTCATGAAATGCACCTACTGACAAAATGCAATTCAACTAAACCTGCACTATAAAATCTCTTGTTCCCCTTATAATATATGAAGTAAATGTAATGTAAGTTGACTCTGTCACAGTAGAAATACTACTATATTATTACATCAGTCTTTATAAAAGGGGTGTGGCAAAATGAGCCAAGTGGCCTAGTCCAACTTAAATGTACACAGCAGCACAGAATTTACTGTAAATCACTAGGTAACCTTGACATGCTACCTGTACCAAATACACTACATTAAGTCTGGGATATAAAATGTGTGTAATTTAGAAATTCCTCTGGTGAAGGATAATTCCGTACTTTATTACTTGACATCTTTGTCAACGTTTTACTGTAGAGCAGTAATTTAGCAACACGGAACAGTATCACACAGAAGCCGAATGGTGACCAATTCTGACTAGAGGTGCAAGGAATATAGCAGAGAGATGTCCCTCAATCCAAGAGACAAGACAAGGTATGCAGCTAGGATCATGGAGCACTGCTGTAACATCTACTTTCAGTATGGTGATACAACAAGGTATCTGCCTTGCAACTTTATTACAGTTAAGACGGTGCTCTTTACAAAACATGTGACTTTCCTGAGGCTATGATAAACCAGGATAGAGAATGAAGTGTTCAACAGTTAAACTACTGGATTCCTAGATTCAACACAACCAAAAGTGAAACATCATATAAAGAAAACTGACAGGATGCTACAGTGTGCAAGTCTCACATTATGGAAGTAAAGGAGGCAAGGTCCAGTGTTTTACAGAACTTTAGTGTAGGACTAGAAAAATTGGTATGTGTCACTAGAAGATGGCTACAACTAGCTAAGTACAATAATCTTAAAACAGTGATTAGGTTCTACACAAGAATGGTACACTTCTGGCACACTATAATCATCTAACACAGATTTTTTTCACTGTAGTGTTTTATTTAGCAGCAGGTGCAGCCATCAGATACTGCCAACATATAGTCAAGCAAAAGAGGGGCAATTACAAATGTTAAAAAACATGGTGAAAAGAAGGAATTGTTGCAGCATTTTAAGTCTCTAAGTGGAAAGTTGTATGTCGCAGCAGTTAGCGTTGTCGCCTCACAGCAAGAGATTCTCCATTTCGATTCTCGGCTGGAGTGTCTTCTGTGTGGAGTCTGCATGTCTTCCCCGCAGTCAAGTGACGCCTAAAGACATGCAGGTAGGTGCGTGAATGGGTGTGCCTTCTTTGGCTGTTGGGCTGGCAACTTGGCACTGTAAAAAAATCCACTGCCAATCATTAGCAGACCGGTGTTCCTCTGTGGCAACCCCTGACCGGGAAAACCGAAAGACTTTTTAATAAGTGGAAAGTTTTAATCATGCCTCTGCAAAAAAATTTATTCAGGCATCCACATTCCACTTAAATTGAGAAATGGCATTTAAGGATGGTACAACAGTGCAGTGCTTAGTGCTTGGATCTACATTTTTTTTTAGCTGATATGCCTTCTGTGCAGGGCTATCATGACCTCCATGTGTCTGTATGCATTTTCAGGGGGACTTTGGTTTCCTTCCACATCCCAAAGATACACAGTTCGCCTGAACTGCCTTTGGATGTGTACAGTGATCAGGAGGATGTGTGTGTGTGTGTGTGTGTGTGTGTGTGTGTGTGTGTGTGTGTGTGTGTGTGTGTGTGTGTGTGTGTGTGTGTGTGTGTGTGTGTGTGTACATATATATCCTTTGGAAGACTGGAATCCCAACCCAGGACTGGTTTCAGCTTTACACCCACTGTCTGCGAGGACAGGGTTTGGTCCCCTTTAGCCTTCAGCAGGATAATGTGGATATTAGAAAACAAATGACTGAAGAGTACTTTTAAGCTATTTTTCCCCCAAGACAGTAACTTTCAGCAGTGTCTAATCATGGTAGAGCAGATAAACTGGAAGCAGGGGACTTAAAGAACAAATTATGTGGATGTGGACCATGTTATAACTTAAAAACTGATATTAACTGGGGAATAACTTTTTTCCCAAATGTGTGGTTAAAGTACACTATAGACTTCTTGGTAACAGAAAGATGAAGCGGGTACCCCCCCCCATCCATATTCAAACACTCCCTCAAATCGCACCTTCTTAGTACATGGTTATGCCCTTGTATCACATAATCCTACCCATACTACTATTAACTCCCCAAATTCCTCTCTGATCACATGCTGGAGCTCTGATCCCCTGTAGGCTTGGTCATCTGAAAGGGTACTTTTAAATGTAGAATCTTACTTGATATATTTTCTTTTCTTACCAAAGTATGACGGACATTGTCTTTTTACCCATTAGCTATATATTTTACCTGGAGTGTTTTTATTAATTCTTGTTATATTACTATGCTCAGCATACATGATGTAACCTGTTTTGTGTATTATGCTGGATGTACTTGTATTTGTATAACTTGATGTTGGAGCTTTTCTCCCCGGGCCTCCGCTAAAAATGGACCTGGTCCAGTCGGAATTTCCTGGTTAACAAATGTAAAATAAAATAAATAAATAAATAAATAAATAAATAAATATATCTACATGTGGAGATGAGGGAGTGGATAAATAAAAAATCAAATTAAAAAAAAGTTCCCACATAATTAATATGCTAATGAAACTGAAGTAATTTGTTAACTACCAGGTGTAAACTCAGCAAATGTCATGAAGTGAGATTGCCATCAAATCTGTTAGAATTAAATTTTGAAATTATGGAAAGGGGTCCTAATGGTTACGCTAAAGAGGAGGCTGTAGAGAATATAGTACGCTTCCCTTCTGCTTTGCTAGCAAAGCCATTAATAGATATCTGAACAGCTTTCAGTCTTTGGAGTATAGAGATAAAAATGAGTGGGTAGCAACCTTAAGAACCACATCTATACATGGTAGAACTTCTCAAGTTGGGAGGCACAGGGACAAAATTCAGAGAGGTCTGCACCTGTCCCTTACAAAATGAGGAGGATACAACTCAAATCATTTACATTTAAACAAGAAGTACAGTTTTGTCTTCACTGTTGCAGTAATATTGTGGAATTTCCTTGTTGTGGAAGTCCTTGGCCAGCTTGAATACTAGAGACTTTCTCCCGTCTCGCAAATCAAGTAGACCTACTCCCTGACATCAAAACATCTGGGTGTAAGGGTAGTTGGCTGGTACCATGTTTTCAGGTCTTTCTTGCCCCCCTCACTCCCAAGGTCCCACACTCTGAGCCCCAGGCCAGGAACACAAGGGACCCAATCTGTCTCCAGTGGGACTTGAACCCAAAAGTAGTCAGGATGGGAATCTTGAAGCTTAGGGGAAAAAAGTACAGTTGTGTACACTTACCATAAATGTAGATTTTCGAGTGTATTCACTGTTGCAGTCATCACACTTGGGTTATACTGCCAGGGATAGCCCTCAGTCGGCCCAAATACCACAGGCTTAGTATTTCTGTGTAGGTTGCTGTCACTCCAGGACTGATGTCAGGTCATCAGTGGTATAAAATCAGGCAGCTGACGCCATTACATCAGTTTTTCTTGCCCCAAATGTCAGGAGCCCCCAAATAGGGAGCTAGGTTATGGTGACAACACCACCAGCAAAACGTAAATACCAAATATCACTATGAGTGAGTAAGAGAGAGGGCGGGAGAGAGAGAGAAACAAGGGGGATGGAGGGTGGGAAACCAGGGCTGCAACAGTGAATACACTCCAACATCTACATTTATGGTAAGTGTACACAACTGTACTATGTTCATGTTTCACTGCTGCAGTCATCACACTTGGGTTGATTCCCAAAGCTGGAGTAAAGGACTGCAGTTGCAAACTCTGCCCTGGATTTGGAAAAGATAGGCAGGTGGTAATGCTTGGTGAAGGTATGAACAGAACTCCATGTTGCAGCCTCCAGGATGTTCCTGGTAGGGACCCCTCTGAGAAAAGCTGCAGAGGTGGAAGTAGCTCTAGTGGAATGTGTCCTGACCCCCAGTGGGGGTGGTTTCCCATGGTGTTTGTAAGAAAAATGGATACAGTATGCAATCCATTTGTAAATGGTTCGTTTGGATATGGCCTTGCCCTCCACCCCTGCTGGAAAGCTGACTAGTAACGGTCAGTTTTACTAAAAGGCTTAGTCCTATCCAGGTAGGATCAGAGCTGTCTGTGCACATGTAAAGAGTGCAGGATCCTTTCCCCCTTATTTTGAGGCTTGGGGAGAAAGGTGGGCAAATGAATAGATTGATTGAGAGCCACACTGGACACCACCTTGGGCATGAAAGTTGGGTTAGTCCTGAGGGAGACCCTGTCAGTATGAAAAATGATGAAAGGTTCCACAGCCATGAGTGCTTGTAGCTCAGACACTCTTCTAGCTGAAGTGATGGCCAGAAGCAAGGCTGTTTTCCAAGAGAGAAATTTTAACTCTGCTGAAGATGCAGACTCAAAGGGTGTAAGCGTGAGCTTTTCCAACACAAAGTTAAGGTCCCAAGCAGGGATAGGGGCTCTTCTGGGTGGCCTTAAGCTATTAGCCCCTCTAAGAAACTGCTTGATGAGAGGATGAGAAAAGAGAGGTGGCTCTGTGCTGTAATGAGCAGAGATGGCAGAGACATGAATTTTAAAAGAAGAGAAGGATAGGTCCCTGTGAGGTAGGTCTGCTAGGTAATCCAGGATAAGAGGCAAGAAGGACTGTGCTGGTTCAGCTCCTTTAGCCTGGATCCAGGAACAATATCTTTTCACTTGTCAGCATAGGATTTTCTAGTGCTGGGACATCTGGCTTCACGTATAACGTCCAGAACTTGCTTGCTTAGACTGGCCACTGGAAGAGAGGTCAAGGAATAAGCCAGGCTTGCCAGGTGCAGGGTCTGCAATTGTGGATCCAAGAATTCTCCCTTCTGCTGGGTAAGAAGAGTTGGGATCTGAGGGAGGTGCCACGGAGGCAACGGTGACAGACTGTGCACTAGTGGGTACCAGTGTTGACGTGGCCAGTCTGGGGCAATCAGGATTGCGCTTGGGTTTTCCTCCCTTACTTTGAGTAGTACCCTTATAAGAAGAGGTAGAGGGGGAAATGCATAGATCGAGAGGTTTACCCCATTGGAAGGATAGGGCATCCACTTTCCAGGCCTTGCTGTGAGATTCCTGGTGCAGAATTTGCTGAGCTGGTGGTTGTTGTGGGAGACAAATGGGTCCACCTTCGGGGTACCCCATTTCTGGGTTACAAGGCTGAAGGTGTTGCGGTTTAATTGCCACTCATGTGGATCTAGGAGATTTCTGCTTAAGATGTCTCCCAGAGAGTTTTGGTTGCCTGGCAGGAATTGTGGTAGCAGGTGAATTTGTATGGCTGAAGCCGTGTGCCAAAGGATCATGGCTAGCCTGCAGAGTGGGTAAGAGTGAGTTCCTCCCTGCTTGTTGATGTACCACATCACTGTGGTGTTGTCTGTTTTGATTAGGAGAGGCCCCAGACACAGTAGGGGTCTGAAAGCTATCAGAGCATTCTGAACAGTTAGCATCTCTTTTTGGTTGATGTGCAGATGTATTTGATTTGGGCTCCAGTGGTCCTGAATGCACCTGCTGTCCAGGTGTCCACCCCAGGCATAGTCTGATGTGTCTGTGGTTAGGGTTTGGGAGGCGTGGGGCTGTGAAAAGGGAAGGCCCTTATTGTGGTTGCATGCTGCTGCCCACCAAATAAAATCTTTCCTTAGACAAGGTATGATAGTTTCCAGGTCCTGAGAATGTTGACACCAAAGGCTTTTTAAGTACCACTGAAGTTTCCTCATATGCAGTCTGGCATATGGAATTAGTAGAATCCAGGAAGCCATGAACCCTAGAGCTTGCAGGATTTTCCATGCGGATAACTGGGTTCTGGTGGCTAGTTAAGAGAAGTAGTCTGTCAGATAGGCTTGTTTTTCTAGAGTAAGGAATGCCATCTGGGATGCTGTGTCCAGGCTTGCTCCCAGGAATACAATTTTTTGAATGGAGACTAGTTTGGATTTCTTTTCATTTATAGTGTACCCCAGTGATGTCAGTAGGTCCTTCACAAGGGTCAGGTGCTGCAACAGCTTTTCCTGACTGTCTGCCTGAATCAGGCTGTCGTCCAATTAGGGGTAAATTTGAATATTTCTTTGTCTGCAAAAAGCAATGGCTGGAGCCAGGCATTTTGTAAGAACTCTGGGAGCAGTAGATAAGCCAAAGGGAAGTGCAGAGAACTGATAGTGCATAGATCCTGCCCTGAAATGCAGATATTTCCTGCAGGAGTCCCTGATTGGGATGTGCAGATAGGCCTCTTTTAGGTCTAGGGTGGCTAACCAAGCATCTTTGGATAGCATAGGAAGAAGCCGCTGGAGGGTGAGTATTTTGAATTTTGGTATCACCAGAAAGGGGGATAGATCTAGGATTGGGTGCTAAGTGCCCTCTTTTTTGGGTACCAGGAAAAATTTGGAATAGAAACCTTGGCCTATCTGGTATGCAGGCACAGGTTGTATTGCCCTCATGGAGAGCATGGAATGAACTTGGTTTTGGGCCTCTGCCCACTGGTTTGGAGGAAGATCTGGGAACCCTGTTGGTGTTGGCAGTGTGTGGAAATAAAATTTATACCCCTGGGATACTACTTTGAGTACCCATCGGTTGTTGGTGATGGAGGCCCAGTTTTTTGCATGGGAGGCAAGTTTTCCTCCTAGGGGCACAAGCGGGTGGGCAGAGGTAAGGGGTGGAGTTTAAAAGTCATTGTGAATTCTTAACATAAGGGGGTAGCTTAGCACTCCGTTTTAGAAGTGGAGGTACTCCATTGCTTAGCTCTCTGCATTCCCTGGGACTGCTGTCTGGGGGGTCTGCTTGCCCTAGGTCTAGTCCGAACCGGCCTTGATGAGGCTGGAAAGGACCAGTGCTTGGAGGGGCAATGCCTACTGAATCTCAGAGGCTGGACTTGTAAATAAAAGTCTGTCTGCATAGATTTAGCTTTTTCTTCCATCTTTTTTAAAACCTGTTCTGCCTTGGTGCCAAACAAATTGTCTTTGTTCAATGGTGCGTCCAATAATTTTGATTTGACATGGTCTGGCAAGGTCTGTTCCTTAAGCCAAGCATGCCTTCTACGTACAGAAAGTACAGTTTTGTACCTACCATAAATGTAGATGTTCGAGTGGATACACTGCTGCATTCATCACACTTGGGTTATCCTGCCGTCAGGCGGTCCCGCAGTCGGCCAGAGTTCCAAAGTCTTGGTCCGGCATCGGTTACTGTAGCTTCTTCCCTGACGTCAGTGCGCCAGGGGTATATAAGATGCAGCCGATGCCATTTTCTTTTTCTTGCCCCAGATGTCAGGTGCCCCCCAAAAGGTAGGCAATGTAAATTGCTAATAAAACATACATAAGAAAAGCAATCAAATACTTTGTCACCAGCAAATACCTCCCATAGGCAGCAAGGGTAGAATACCAGGGTAAGTAACAGCAAGTAAGAGGGGAAGGAGGGCGGGTAACCTGGACTGCAGCAATGTATACACTCGAACATCTACATTTATGGTAGGTACAAAACTGTACTATGTTCATCGTG
This sequence comes from Protopterus annectens, assembly GCF_019279795.1. Lineage (NCBI taxonomy): Eukaryota > Metazoa > Chordata > Ceratodontiformes > Protopteridae > Protopterus > Protopterus annectens. The sequence goes on along the minus strand of NC_056739.1, from coordinate 1,096,605,105 downwards.
TTACACTGCTGCAGTCATCACACTTGGGTAGAATCCCAAAGCAGAGGTAGGGTGGCTGGTTCTATAAGGCATTAGGGGTGGCTATAAGGCCCTGCAGAACTGCAGTGGCAAAGCCAGCTCTGGATTTAGAGTAAAGAGGCAGATGGTAATGCTTGGTGAAGGTATGTACAGAACTCCAAGTTGCTGCTTCCAAAATGTCCTTCGCAGGTACTCCTCTGAGGTAGGCAGATGAAGTGGCTGTTGCCCTGGTGGAATGAGACCTAATGTTGTTACGTGCAGTTTTCCCATGATGTGTATAGCAGAAACGTATGCAATGGCCTATCCATTTTGAAATGGTCTGTTTTGAAATGGCTTTTCCCTGTGTTCCTGCAGCATATGATACAAACAATTGCTCAGTTTTTCTGAAAGCTTTAGTTTTCAAGTAGAAGCGTAACTACCTGTGTATGTCCAAGGAATGCAGTAGTCTCTCCCCTTTATTCTGTGGATTTGGATAAAAAGTTGGCAAGTGAATAGTTTGGTTTAGAGCCACACTTGATACCACCTTTGGCATAAAAGTAGGGTTTGTTCTTAAAGACACCCTGTCTTGGTGGAATATGATGAAGGGTTCCACTGCCATTAGTGCCTGTAATTCTGAAATTCTTCGTGCTGAGGTTATTGCCAGGAGTAGAGCAGTTTTCCAAGAGACATATTTTAAGTCTGCTGAGTTAGCTGGCTCAAAAGGAGGTAAAGTTAATTTCTCCAAGACAAAGTTGAGATCCCAAGTTGGAGTTGGTACTCTATGGGGCGGTCTTATGTTTTTAGCCCCTCTGAGGTACTGTTTTACCAAAGGATGAGAAAAAATAGGTGGATCCGTGTTGTAATTAGCAGAGATGGCAGAGGCATGGATTTTAATGGATGAAAAGGAGAGGCCCTTGTCCAGCATCTCAGTCAAGTATTGTAGTATCTGAGGAATATTTGGGACAAGAGGGTTAAGGTTGTGAACCTGGTTCCAGGCACAGAATCTCTTCCATTTATCCGAATATGCTTTCCTGGTACTAGGCCTCCTGGCCTCCAGAATGACATCCATAACAGCTTTGGAGAGAGGCATTGTTTGCTTGACTAAGGAATTTGCCATGCAGCCAGGTTTAAAGTCTTGAGCTGGCCGTGCAGTATCTGATTGTTTTGCTGAGTCAGAAGTTGTGAGTTTTGAGGCAAAATCCATGGTGGTCCTTGTGCTAAGTTCTTTAAGATTGGGTACCAGTGCTGGCGTGGCCAGTCTGGGGCAATCAGGATCATCTTTGGCCTTTCTTGTCTGGCCTTTATGAGTACCATTGAAAGGAGAGGCAGTGGTAAGAAAGCATACACTTGTAGGTTTTTCCAGCTGAATGAGAGGGCATCCACTTTCCATGCTTGTGGGTGGTAGGTCCTTGTGCAGAATTTCTGTAGGTGGCAATTCATTGGGGATGCAAACAGATCTATGTCCGGGCTCCACCATTTCTGTGTTATCATCCTGAACATTTGTGGATTTAATTTCCACTCGTGTGGATCCATGATGTTTCTGCTTAAGTCGTCTGCCAGTGTGTTTTTCTCTCCTGGCAGGAATTGTGCTTGCAGATGAACTTGATAGGCTATAGCTGTGTTCCACAAGGTCATGGCTTGTCTGCAGAGTGGATATGAATGAGTGCCCCCTTGCTTATTTATGTACCACATAACTGTGGTGTTGTCTGTCCTTAGAAGAAGTTGTCCTGGATGAAGAAGGTCCTTGGAAGCTAGAAGGGCATTTTGTACAGCTAGCATCTCTTTTTGATAGATGTGAAGATGCCTTTGTTCTGCGTTCCACTTGCCCTGAATACATTTTCCTGCCAGGTGTGCTCCCCAGGCATAATCCGAAGCATCTGTTGTCAGTGTTTGCCTGGCTGTGGGTTGAGTGAAAGACTGTCCCTTGTTGAGGAGGTGACAGGCTTGAGCCCACCATCGAAACTCTTGTTGAAGGCAAGGAATAACTGTTATTACTGTTTCCAAACTGTGACAGTGTTGAGACCAGACACTCTTTAGGTACCATTGTAGTTTCCTCATATGCAGTTTTGCATATGGAATTAGTAGTATGCAAGATGCCATGTAACCCAAGGCCTGCAGTATTTTTCTTGTAGGGAGTGGAGTCTTTGTTGCCATTAATTGGAAATATTGAATCAGTTGTTTTTGCTTGTCTGGCGTGAGGTAAGGCATCTGGGCCATTGTATTTAAGCTGGCACCCAGGAATATTATCTCTTGTGAGGGCACTAGTTTTGATTTCTTTTCATTTACTGTGTACCCTAGGCAAATTAGCAGTCTTTTTACAAACGCTAGATGCTTCAGAAGAATGTCTTTGCTCTCTGCTTGAATAAGGCAGTCGTCCAAATATGGGTAAATTTGAATTCCTTTTTGTCGGCAAAATGCAATTACTGGTGCCAGGCATTTTGTAAAGACCCTGGGCGCAGTAGATAAGCCAAAGAGCAGTGCAGAGAATTGGTAGTGCATTGAACCTGCTAAGAATCTGAGGTATCTTCTGCAATTTTGTCTGATAGGGACATGCAGGTATGCCTCCTTGAGGTCCAATGTTACGAGCCAAGCTTTCTTGCCCAGCATGGGAAGAAGCTGCTGTAGTGTCAACATTTTGAATTTTGGAACATCCAGGTAAGTATTTAGAGAAGAACAATCCAAAATGGGCCTCCAGGCTTTGTCCTTTCTGGGAACCAGAAAGAGTCTTGAGTAAAATCCTTGTCCTTGCTTCTGTATTGGTACCTCTTGAACAGCTCTCATGTCCATGAGTGCTGTAATTTGCCTTTGAGCCTCTGCCCATTGATTTGGTGGCAGATTTGGCATTCCTTTTAACCTTGGCAGAGTGTGAAAGTGGAACCTGTAAACCTTGAGACAATATTGAGAACCCATTTGTCTTTGGTGATTAACTGCCAATTGTGACTGAAAAGTGTCAGTTTTCCCCTCAAGGGGGCTGCCAAGAGAGAGGTGTTTGGGAGCTGTAGTGGGAAGTCATTGGGTCTGCTTTTTTATAAGGTTGAGGCCTGTTTTCCCCTTCTTTCTGGGTTGGAGTACCCCATTGTCGAGGTCTGTAAGTACCTTGTGGTTGGCCTCTGCCTCTTGGACGTCTGTATCTGCTCCTTTGAGGTCTGTCTGAAACTGGAAAGGACCAATTTTTTGTTGGCCAATTTCTGCTACACCGAGGAGGCTGAACCTGTAAGAAATCCTTCACCGTTTGCATAGATTTTGCTTTATCCTCCATTTTCTTTAATACCTCTTCTGCCTTAACTCCAAATAAAACATCCTGCTGCAAGGGTGCATCCAATAACTTTGCTTTAACATGATCTGGAAAGGTCTGTTCTTTTAACCAAGCATGCCTTCTAATGACAGACCCTGTAACTGCTGCTCTACAGGAGGCCTCTAAAGAATCAAAACCACATTGCAAAGTATGTTTTCCCACTTGTTCAGCTGCATGCAATAAATCCTGCATTTCCTTATAGTTAGGAAGTTCTGAATTTGGAAGCATGTTTTGTTTCAACTGAGACATCAAATATTGCTAATATTAAAGCATGTGAAACTGGCAATTTAGTGCTCTCATTGCCAAAGTTGCAGATGTGTACACTTTCTTTCCCCATCTATCTAATGCCCTGGAATCTCTATCAGAGGGGACTGGATTTTTTGCTGTAGAGGTCTTTACCCCTTTGGGACCCTGGGAAATAGTTTCAGGGTCTGCAACAGGGCTTTTATAAAGGAATTTGTGAGAGTCAGGGACTCTGTAATATCTGTCTGGCTTAACTGGAGCTGGAGGTAAAGAATCAGGATTTAAGCTGGATTCAGCATACACATCATCCACAATATCTAACACTGGCAGAATAGCAAGGGGTCTGTGTTGAGGTAATAAAAGGAAATCTCTGAGCCTTTTCTTAGATTCTGAGTAATCCTGGCCCTCCCAATGGAAATGCTCCCGCATGGTATGTAAGGTTTCCCCAAAGGAGTAGTCCCTCTGGAGGAGAGGCTGAAGGAATGGATTCCTCAGCATCAGAATCCTCATAAGGGGGTAAAGAGTATCCTAGGTCTGAGGATGAATCAGAGGAGATGGACACCTGATCGGATGAGTCATAGTCTGCATCCTGTCCAGGCCTTTTATCAGGAGGAGGGTGGGACCCCCTGATCAGAGTAATTAGGTCTTCGACCATTTTGAGCATCTGTTTCTTAGGCATGGAGGCCTGTGCTGGTGAAAGCTGAAGCTGTTTCTTTGGTTTAGATTTAGCAGAAGGTTTAATGGTTAACTGAGTAGGCCTGAAAACACCCTCTGAGGCTGCGGCTTGTTCAGCTACTCCAGAGCCCTCAGAAAGGATGGTCTCGGTAGGTCTCAAGTCTGGTGCATCCGAAGGCCCAGCCATCTCCACGTGGGAGTCAGAGGTGGCCTGTGGCTCCAAACAAGCGGTCAAGAACACTTCAAACATGATTTCAGTACTGAAGGCTTGCCCTCCTAAAGAATTCTAAGTTCAGCCACTATCTGTACTGATCTCAGCATCATGCATCCATCAGGGCACTGCAAATTGCTATAAGATAAAAAGGGGTGTAATAAATGCACAATCATTGGTCTGGTATACATGAAAAGAAAAATACTAATGGAAGAATCTCCAAAATGCTTAAATTCAGTGAAGCTGCCACATTTCTAACACTAGTTTGGGATCAAAGTTATGATATAAAAAAAATTCTCATGTGTGTATGCAAGAGGAAACAATAAAATGAATGTATTTTAACCCTTAAATTCTGATACATATCTAGGGAGTCCTTAAACAAGTTTCAGACATCTTCCACCATCGTTTTATTGTACCATGGCATATGTTAAATCTGCAAATGCACTTTGTCCATATAAATCACTTTAGTGCACATACAGAAACTAAAGCCCCATGACTTTTTCATGTAAATGCAGAGAACAAAGCCCACTGCTGGACTTGAAAGACTTCTGCAAAAAGGCAACACATGGATCTGCAAATGGAATATGAACATTGGAAGAATATATTTTTCACATTACAAGGATATACTTTAACTTGAATGTAAACCACAGTACTTCAGAAAGCCAATGCAAATATCAGGAAGTATAAAGGTGTTATGGCTTAGCTGAAAGGCTGAAACTGGGAAGAGCCGAATGTAAAGGAAAGAATCAGAAATAACAAGCCATCTTGAAACCTTTGCTAAAAAAGTGGGTGAAGATGTGTTTTAAACTCTAGAGGAAAGAGGTAGGCATTTCTTATGCGAAGAAATGCTTCAAAAGCATCCTGAAAAGACTTTTACGTCCAAACTCTGATGATTGATGACAGAGTAGACAAATCAATCAATACACATTGAATAATACTAAAGAAGAGCCAGCTGCACATTCAGCCATCTTGTTTAAAAGCTCAACTGTAAACAACAAAGTGTGGGAGAACTACAGAAAGGTAGCTGCAGACCCCTAACAAAAAATTTATTCTGAAAACTGGTGATCAAGCAGTCTGGCAAAACAGAAAGATGATGTAAGTGAATAAATGTTTACCTAATGGATTGCAGAATACCAATAATCAATATGATTAAAAAAATGATGAAACACAGAAGTGGGATAGGAAGAGATATCAAAAGCAAATCTGACTGACAGCTTTAATTAACAAAATTATTAATCTCAAGATGCTGTGGTTCAAATGATCTACAAAGCAAAACCTTGAAACACTGCTCTACTCAGCATCTTTATTTATTTACCGATAAAGTTACTCCACATACCCTTCTGAAGCACGGCCCAGACCACAATGGCAAGCACAAAGACAGTTTAGTGTAGCTAATCAGAGACCATGTTTTTAGAAGTTGGAAGGAAACAGGTGCACCCACTTCCTTCTTTTAACACATCATCCCCATTCAGAATACATCACTTGAAATACTGCTGTACATCTATATAGTACAGGTTTTACATTAAATTTTCGTGGAGACAAACAATCTGGAGATGGAAAAATGACACCAAAACCTATGACACGTGTCCTAAAACAGAGTAAAGAGAGGACAACATAAGCCATTAAAAGCCTTGAGTAATAACGTATAAAAGGGAAATTCTTTCAGGAAGGGCTTGTAGCAAGAAATAATGCTTGAGAAAGCAGATTTTGACAACTTTTTAACAGACATTCAGTTCAGCTAGTAAATTCAGAAACTGTGGTGTTGCTCATTTCTACATGGGATAAGCCAGATAGAATGATAATAATAATCATTGCTTAAAGGACTATAATGAGTTGCAGACTGAGCACTACTTAATACAACTGCATGAGTTGGGAAAGTAACTGCCATAATCCATGCAATAAGTGTTATCAATGGAATTTGAACCACTTAAAATGTTCATCTATTACATTATATTTTTTACATAGTACTAAAATAAATTATTACATTTTCAGAAAGAATTAGAGAGCGTAACATTTGCATTTAAGCTTGCTATAACAAAATAAGGAAATCAATATCATGAGACAACACAGAGAAGAATCTCAAACAATAGATCTCAAGACCAACTTTTATAAAAATATTGTGTTTGAGAGATTAATGCTAGGTTAAGGACCCTTTCATAGAATGCTACAGAAAAGTTTTTTAAGTAATGGAAGCATTTAAATATTTCATGATACGGCACATTAAAGTTATTTTAATAAACCCAGTTTGGCAATGTGCCATTTATGCTTGCTGACACGATTAAATGGTCCATATGCCATTAACTGTTGATACATCTATATAGAGCCTAAATTGCACAGACAATGCAATTCTGTCACCCAGAAACACCACCACAGAAGGCTGCAAAATCTCAATAGCAAATCTGCAAATGCTACACTTGGAAAGGCCATATAAAATACACAGTGGCATCAAATGACAAGTTCAGCAACTTCAAACTGCTCAGCTATGTAACTGAGCATCTGGAGGATACTGTGACAGATAAACAGATCCCCCTCTACTTAAAGCCACCAAGACAAAGCTTGAGAGGAAACCCTCACTCTATAGGGTAGCAAATCAAATGTTTAAACTTAATTTTAATAACCTGCTGAAAGCTGCCTCAGACAAAAGCAAATAAAATAAAATAAAATGAAACTGGACTTTTGTGGCATGTTAAAGTTCAGTCATATACTGATGCTAATTTAAAACGATAAGAAATGCACCTGTTTTTCTCATATACATATAGATAATTTTAACATTCTAAATTGTATATCCTTTATGCACTTTTTTCACAGAGTTTAACAAAAATCATTTATCATAATCACAGAGAAAGTATCAAACAACTTCTGATGGACTACATAATAATTACATAAGGACAAACATTTGTGCTAACCCTTATCCCTCTATACAAAATTAGATCAATATTTGTAAGTACAAAACAGTTCACTCAAAGCAAGTTACCAAAATACATGAAATATCCCAATACAATTCCACACAGCTCCAAAATACAAAAATACAGGAAAAAAAACAAGAGTCATCTACATGTGGATAAATTGATTATCAGTCCCTGGACACAATTGTATAGCAATGTACACATTTCAAAAAGAATGTTATTTTCATCTGATCTGTGTGTGTCCAGTTCTGCATCTACTTGTGCTTATCTACTGACAGCATAACAAAATGCCTAATCCAAATTCCTAACCATCTTGGTCATGATACCAGTACAAAATCAGTGACCTAGAAACCTTGTACAATGAACACTGAGATGAAGAAACACATATTATAGCGTACAGCATTTGGTTCTGCTAAGGTTGAAGTATCACCCAAAAAGCAAACCTGTCACATGTGAATAGGCTGGGAAAATTATAGTCCTGGCTGTAAATAAAATGCGCAACAATCTGCTGGTGCCATGCCTCGTTTCTAGAGTTGATGTATATGCCTTGCACAGGAAAGTGTATAAGCACTTACACAATGGGACAAAAGCACATCTTTTTCTCACTATCATTAAATTATTTACTTTTTACAAAAAAAAATAATAATACTCAAGAGATTTACTATGACTCACCTGAATGCACAGAGCACAGCTTTGTACAATACACTGGCAACAGCATAAACATGAATGGTTGGTACTGCATCTTTAACAAAATCAATTTTCTACGTACTGCCAGTTATAACAATTGGCATAACAGAAACGGTATACTATGTGCAAAAATCCTCACCTAGGCAGAAACAGGAATGGAAATATTATGAGGCCATCTTCTACTGTTAATCTGCTAGGTTCCCTACATAAACATGTGTAAACTGACATCAAGCAGAAAGCACCTGCAGTTTTGATGTACCATAAAGCAAGTCTAGTACAACCCAATAAGCAGAGCATTTTAGCCTCAGAGTTTAGATGACAAAAAATTAGTTCTGAATGCAGGCATAACATTGGGGTACATGCATGCATAGAGAAAATCATACTGCCCACAAAAAGACCTACACCGAATCATCAGTAAAACAGATTCTACTTCTTTTTCATTCCATAGACCTAGATATCTCCAAAAGACTCAGTTATTAGAATAATCCCTCAGCAACAGATAACTGAACCTCACATGAAACTACAACATATAAGCCCACTCCCATAAAGTTAAAAAAGTAAAAGAATGGAAAAATAATATTGGATTACTTTTTAGCAAAAAAGAAAAAAAAAGTTTGGTAGAAAGCTCTAGTTGTGCTTTGCTCGGCCACCTTTAAGGTAACTCTTCCAACGTTTGATGACTTCCTTGAAAACTGAGGAATCATCTATGGAACTTAGCAGTTGAAGTTGGTTTATGTGGGTGGTATGGTAGTCCCAACGTGCAAGATTGGGTGCTGTATTCAGCATGAAATGTCGAAGGTCATAGATGCTGCCTGAGCCTGTATCGTACAGTGGAAGCATGGCTTTCAGAGATTCCATACCTCGGTCATACAGCAATTTAGCTTCTCTACCAAGTTTTTCTCCTGCTGTTTCTTTTAAGTCATACAAGCCTATTAAGGAATATATGAAACCATTCAAAACAAAAGAGCTGGGAGTTGTTGGATATTCCTCGTACCAATCATATTTATTCATAAAAACAGCTTTTACACCATGGAGCTCTGATGAGAGTTTGTATGGAGCTGTTGCTCGAATTGCTGAATTCAGATAAAACATATCTTTTTTAAGTAAGTAGGCTCTTACTAGTGTTGAAATGGCTTGACCTTGAGCCATGGCAGAATACCAGCCAGGGTCTAAAGATTTAAAACCTTCTCCTAGTTTACGCGTTACCATGATTGGCCAGCCACCTTTGTCATCCTGGTTTCTCACAAGCCAGTCACTTGCAGCAAAGAAAGCTGCCATGTGGGCAGTGGTTGATATAGTGATGTTGTCAATAAAGCCCTTCCCCTTGGCTATCAATTTAACAACCTTTTTTGGCATTATTTTGGTCTGCTTAACAGCCTTTGTATTAGATAATCCAATTCCTTTCTTCAAGTCAGTGACAAGATCTCTCGTAACAGTACTCCAGCTAGTTCTGGACCCAATCCCATAATAAATGTCTTTGTCTTTAAATGCTATGAGTTGTGTGTTTGTAACATAGTGAACTGTAAACAGCTGATTCTTCTCTGTTGTCTCCAGCACCACAGACACACTTCCATTTGTGATGAATCGAAGGTCAAATGAAATGATAAAATCTTTTGTATTCCCAAGTGGCAAGGACACTCCTTCCGAGATTTCTGGAAAATAAATCAAGCACGTTATCAACAGCAAACTCATTTTATGCAACAGCAAATTAAAGTGTAGAATACATTTTCATTCACATGCTGTCTGTATGCACAAATAATTGTTCTACACCTTCACCTCCAATAATTTCATTCTATTTAAACATAATTTGTTATTCAATCTACTGTGTTGCAACTATATGGCAGATAACACAAAGGTCAGAGTAATGGAAAAGCTGGCGTTAAAACTTTGTGCTTCCATACTCCACTGATTATTCAGACTGCCAAGTACAGTAATCAAATTATCTAGTAAATTTTTCATATTTGCTTCAACCCACCCTACCATGACAACAGTCGACATTACAGAAGCTCCCATACAAGGCATTTTATTATTTAGCCGATTACAACATGTTACAACCTTTAAGCCTGCACATGTGGTGGAGAGGAATGAAGCCCTAAATATGGCCTAGGAGACCTTATCCGGCCTAATGACTCTTGTGCTTGATCGCAAAGGCAGAGAGGATGGGCAAACCAATCCTGGGTTGGGGGATGAATGTGCTGGGTAGCAATATCAGTGAGCTCTACTGGATACTGAAGATCAAAGCAAAGCAAATCACCAAGCTGGCTATGTGGGAAAGCTAGGAGGCAGGCTGCTCTAAGGGCCAAAAGTGAATGCATCCTTAAGCCACTCTTCAATGCCATTCCAGCTGAACATCAAATGTCAACATGCCAGGAGTGGTGACAGAGCAAGGGATGGCTGACCAAATACCACATACATGACGACTGCTGGTGCCATGTCCCATACCTTTATGGAATCTCTTCCTCTCCATGCATTACAACAGAGCATTGTAAGATTAATTCTCCAAATAACTGGGGGCCCACCTGGCATGAGGGTTACATCACAACGTGGTAGGGAAAAAGGGAAGATGATCCGGAGATGTATGGTACAGCAAGTAAGAACAGTGGGCTAAGTGGGAGAGGGGTAATAATTTAGGATCCTAGTGCTAATTTTCACCTCGTGTTCTTTTCTAGTGATATTTTTATTTCTCTCTCTCACCATACATTAGCAGACAGTGCCCCTCTGGAATGTCTCAATCCACAGACACAAAACAGGTTTCTTCAATTACGATCTTATTCTGGCAGTACAGAGGCTATTAATTTGGTCTAACATTAACCTATACACCTGCCAAAAGGCATGCACTGATGCTGATGCAACTTTATGCACATGCAACTCTATGTCTACACCATACACTGTGGATGACCTACTGATACCCTACCTTCATTTTATCTGCTAGGGTTACAGTTCCCAGTCTTCACTAGTGACATAAATAAAACAGGAAGCATCCCAGCTGGCAAGATCCACTTGAAAATCCCCTCCAGTTCAGGCCTTTTGACATCTGAACTGTTAGGCAACCTAATGTCACCAGCTTTACAGATGTGAGTTACACACTATTATCTTACACCTACGTGTTACTGTGAAGTGCAGCACTGTCTGCCATCAAAAAGAGTTACTAGCACAACCATTTTTTGCTTCATTTTATTTATTACATGTTACCATCACATCTTGAAAATCCCATAATCTTGTCTTCTTAGCCAAATCTATAACATGGCTTCACCAGAATTCATCCATCTTTATACCCTATTCTGGCCTAATCACAGAGTCTGGTCAAAAATTTTAATTTAGCCTTGAATGCATGGCTCTGAAAAAAGCTTGAAAACCTGTACAAAGACTACAAAAAGACAATAAAGTGGGTATATTCCTGCAATATCTTTCTTCATTCTACCACTTTGCGGTACTTATCCCATTTTACTGCGACTCCCCCATGACCTACAACCACAGAAGGACCCAGGAAGAGGTTAGTACTAGCTTGTTCATTGATAGAGCTACTAGAAGCCAGTCATGCAAATACGTGAACAGGGGTCAGGCATTTTGTCAAGATGCCAGGGATCAAAAAGCATCTGTGCAATCACTAGTATGCGACTGGTCATTGTCTCCCCAGAACGATGAACAGGTGGTAAATTGGGTATTTCCCCTTCCTCTGTGATAGTGCAACCACAAAACTGCTACATGTAAATAGTGGGATAGCTCCCCTGCAAAAAACATTTTCTGTGAATATTTACTCCCAAATGCTTTTTGCATTTGGGAGCTTTCCTTCACGAATGGTTGCTACAGTGTGAGGTGATCACACGAGTCAAATATTTGAAAGGAAACTAGAGGGAACACTAAGGGATCATTCCTTCACAAAGGCCTCCGACATCTGGGCCAGAATCTTCAAAAACACTCTGGGCTTTTAATAAAGGAAGGGAGTGATTTAGACCTGAGAGAGGAAGTGCACAGTTTGAGGAATAAGGAAAACAAGAAGTAGGAAATTATAGACATTGAGGAGACCGGAAACAAGTCTGGTCATATAAAGCAACAGAAAATATACTGTAGACACACAGTAGAGGCCAGGAAGTAGAACCTGCAAATGAGGATTAATTAGTAGTGGGACTAGTCAACAGGCATGGCACCAAGTTAGCTTAGATTAGATTATTTATAATAAAAGTACACATTTTCTCTAACTTGCTGTGTTTCTTATTTGAAGCATTTTACCTGTGGAATTGTATTTCAAACAGCTGTACTGAAATTGAAAAGATGCAGGATGTTACAAGTTGCACCATTTTTTTCATTATTCTTTTTACTTACGCTCTTCCTTTTTCCCCCTTTATGAGAATGACTGTGCTTATGTGAATTCTAATATTGTTATACATCAAAAAAGACTCAGGCTGAAATGATAGACTAAACATCCTCAACCTGCACTACTGATGGTGCTGAACCAGAGTGAACCAAAGGAATCTACCGAGAGGTTCACATGATGAGACATTATCCAGAACTTTTTAGGTAGAGTATGCGTGTCCTGAAGTCACAGAAATCCGAAGTGGAACAGGATCACACTCAACTTCAGAATGAAAAAGACGCAGAAACAAACAACCCTCCTCTTTCCAAAGGAGGAAGAGGTTCTACTACCCCCTTAAGAAACATGGTCTAGACCTGTCTGGCCTTTTAAAGAGCACTTGCTGGGAGACAATGTAAGAGTTCAAAGGTGTAGCCATTTGAAACCATATCCAAACCATATCCATAACCCATTGGTTGCTGGTAATGCTTCTCCAAGCAGGGACAAACGCTGATAAATAGCCTTCTATATGCAACCCTGAAGGAAGGCAAAGAATGCTGCAATGCCCCCTGTAAAGTATATCTCACCTGAAGACTTCTTAGGATGACCCAGAGAGAGCTTGAATGCGTGGCATTTGATCACCATTCTCTGTTGGTGAGGAGCTTCCATTTACTTGTGTGCTGGACTGGACTAAAAGAAAAAGTGGAAGAGAGACCATTCATGGTCAAAGCCCATATCCAATTTTGCAGGTCTTATAAGACACCTGCCCAAATTCTAGAGTATATCACCTCCCAAATGAAGGTGGCATTCAGACTGCCTGTCTCAACTTTTCCTTGAAAGAGGACAGCCTGCGTCATACATCTAAGACAAGCACATCCCACCTGCTGTACCTCTGACCACAGAATCTGCATAGAGGTACAGCTACACCTTTTAATATGAAAACCCACTGATAGAGCAGTTGAAAGGGTCTTTTAAGGGTTTCCCACAAACATGAAGCCCTGACAACTTTTCCAGAGTCTGTTCTATACAGGAACAATGGGAATGGTGAGCTAGATAAACAAAGAGGAAAAACTCTCCTGTCCACCTGAGCAAAACTTTGGATATTAAGAGAGTTGTAGAAGAAAACGTGGTGTAGTCTTTAGGACCTATGATGGTCTGAAGAGATTAAAAAATAAATTTTCTTCAGAGCACCTGGTGAGGATGTTAATCCCAACCTCACAGGGTTTACACAAGGCCTAAAACCTTCTTCAGATGGAAATTGGACACTTAGGCTGCAATTACAGCATCCTAAAATGAGGTTTCAAAGGGAAAAGGGCTACCTGCTAATCAACATTCTTTTACAAACACTGGTTAAGTTTCTTCTGGAAAAAGGGCAAAGGAACTTTAGGTCAATACAAAAATGATTATGTCACTGAGCAGATCCTCAAAAAAAAAAAAATTTTTAAAATATTCATCAGGAGAGGTAAAAACGAAACTGATTAGACTTCCTGAAGGATTTTTTCCTGTCTAAACAGAATCTCAATTGCCTATGCATATCAAGGCTGTGAAACATATATTCATCTTCGTTGGAGTAATTGGTGAAAAATACTGGAAGGTGAATAGATCGATTAAAATTATTCATTGTAGCCACAACTGAAGGAAAGAAGGATCCTTGCAGACATACCCTCCCCCCACTACTCTCATGGAAAACCAAATACGGATGGATTAAAGAAAGGGCCTGCAAATCAGACATGCCTGGCAAAGGTGACAGCCATCAAAAACAATGTTCTTCAAATCAATGTTAGCAGAGGTTTCAAATGGAGGGGTTGCAAACACCTGCAACAAGAAGGGCAAATCCCATGCTGAAAGATGACCCTGAACAGGTAAGTACAACAAAAAATAAATGCCCTTAAATGCTTTCAAAATTTTCAGGGCAGCCAAAGCCACATTATCCCTGCTAATGTGGAAATTGGAAACAGCTGTCAATTGTACTTTAACCATAAAATAACTGGACCTCAAGTTAAACAAATCTGCAAGAAAGTCCAAAACCACCTCCAAAGGGGTTGAGACAGGATCAAACCCCTGAGAGTTAGCCCAAATAGGGAAATGCTTCCACTTGCTAGCATACACCTTCCACATAGGCATCTTCTGGGAGAAGAACAAGATATAAACCACACTGCCTGAAAGCCTGGAATTTCTGGCCATCAGGGGAACTGGAGAAACTATCCGGTTAATCTGAGAGTCTGAAGGTCGGATGGGTTCAGGTCCTCTGTGTGAGATATGAGATCCAGATGGGGATCTATCACGCAAGGTGGGTGCTCAGAAGAGGCCAAAGATAGGAGAAACAAAGGGCCATCTGGATAGGCTGAAGATTTGATTTCTGGTAGATGACTGATCTACAAGGAACCACACAGCTTGAGTAAGGTCTCTGGAGCTAAGAACTCCTGCAGCCTGAGCTAGACTGCTACGACTGCCATGCATTTGGTAAGACCAAATGGCAGCAATCCGAATTTGTAACCATCAGCTCCCAGCCAGAAGAGCAGAAATCTCCTGGACCACCTCTCTAACTTATATGACAGTAGGCATCTTGAGGTAGATCAAGCACATCAAATTATCTTTCCTCAACAGAGGTAGTACGGATTGCACAGTGACCATCTGGAACTTGGTCTCCATGGGTGGGCTCTTACTTCAATGTAACCAGTCCATAGCTGGAGCAAGACCTTTGTCAGGCTTCTTGCAAATCAGTACCACTGTATCTGGTTCCTTCCATGCCCTCAGAGACACCAGGTCGATAAGTGCACCCATAGGGCCCAACCCAAAGGCCACTAAAAACATTGACTCCTCTGAAGGGGCTTCAGCAGTCCAACTCCTACTCTGGTGAAGAATCTCAAAATGACTGCCAAAGGAGACATTGTTGCTTGGGGGGGGGGGGGGTTGTTGGACCCCCCCCCCCCTTCCTCAAGGTCAGCAACTTCCACGAGGGACTCCGCAGGTGAGTTGGAATGTTTCCTTCTTGCACTGCCTCTTACTCAAAACTTCCCGCTCCAGAGATTCTGGGTTGGGACAGAGGAGGCAGGGGGCCCTGGTGGGGGGCAGACTGCATTCCAATGCGGTGAACTGTCCCACAGCAGACTGAAAAGTGGTTACAGGTGCCGAGGAAGAGAAGAGGGGATGCCAGGTGTACTCAGCCATTCCCTTTCCTGGCAGGAGAACATCCTTTCTATGATAGCAATGGCAAACAAGAAGCTGGCCAGCCAGAACAGATAGACCTAGCATCTGAGGATCCCAAGGAAGTCTTGGATTCCAGTGGTGCTACACTCTGCCCCAATGCTGGGACTGGAGATTAACTAACGAAGGCAGAAATCCTGAGCAGAAGGTACAGTCCAAAACCAGAATCGAACCAGACCAGGAGACACCCGCCTCGATGCTTTGGCTCTGAGGTCCGTTAGGCTGTGATGCCATCAGAGTCGAGGACACCAAGGTAGTGGTCATAGTAGAAATTGGTCATGCTGTCGGATCTAACCCTAAGGAAGGGAATAGAACTTACACTTATGACCTTGGATCCAAGGGGCTCAAGGGAAGAAACCAAATTGATGGAGTTGAAGCTCTGGGGTGAGAGCCTAGAGCTGAGGGGATGAGGCCTGAATGCATTTGCACCTGTAAAAAGGACCTCATCAGCGGCCTGAATGCATTTGCACCTGTAAAAAGGACCTCATCAGCTTCTTCAAACCTGAAGTTTTTAGGCTGCTGAGTGACCTGGATGACTCAGTTGATGAAGCCACTAAAGGGGGCTTGGAGGTCTAGCTAATTGCCAAGGACTCAGCTGTGTGGATCTGAACCAGAGATGCTCGGATTCAAGGAGGAGAAGGAGAGGACACTGGTGAGAACTCCAGTGGACTAGAAGGGGAGAAGGGAGAACTAGTCCATCCCAAAGAAGTCCCCTTGGGAAGAAAACTGCCAGAGAAGCAGCCTTTCCCAAAACCAGCACGGAAGGTGATCTACTCTGAGGTGTTAGAGCCGATGGTGGAGGCAAAGCCGATGGGGGATCCCAAGGTCTTTAGACATTCAGATCCAGCACTACAGATGGAATAGAAGCAGAACAGGGGACAGACTACTTACAGTCCCCTTTGGAAGGCTTAGGGTCCTTAGATCCCTGACTATGACCCCAATCTGACTTGTCCCCCTTACTGGGAGAGGCTGAAGAAGAGGAGAGTCACCAGAAGGAAGGAGGCCTTTAGAACTAACTGGGCTCTCATCTCATTAAATGGCACGAGTGGCAAAGCCCTACATATGGAGCAAGGTAACTCCAGATGGGCTCCTAACAATCAGTAAACACACCAGTCATGGGCCTGTGAATGGATCTTGTGCCCACACACCACACTTTTATTTTTTAAACCTTTTTAGATGAAGGATAAAGGGAGCAAAAAACACACTAACAGCAGCTGTAAAAGGATGCCCTCCTGCGGAGCAAAACAACCAAGCTGCTGTCCAGGAATGACAGGAAACTAGATCAGAAGTATTCTTAGTTGAGAAAGCCATTATGGGTAGAGGAGGCAGAGATCGGCGAGCTGACATCTTTGTGATATGGCCATTCTTGGATCACAGTTAAATCCGATAACTCATGTTGAATCCAGGTGGAAAAGACAACACTGGATACACTGATAAGGAAGGCATAATAAAATAATACAAGCAAGCTAGCCAAGATGGAGCAAATACACAGGGAGGAAGAAATAAGATCATTCCATTATTACAGTGGCCTGACCAGTTGTCAGCAAATAGACTTTCTGTTTCTGTATCAGGTGGTGATGGAAGATTTCAGCCTGCCAGATGCAACTGGTCATTTCCAACATTCAGAAAGTACAGTTGTGTACACTTACCATAAATGCAGATGTTAGAGTGTATTAACTGTTGCAGTCATCACATTTGGGTTATCTGCCTGCAGGTAGCCCTCAGCCGGCCTGAATACCAGAGTTTTGGATTCCTGCATTGGATGCTGTCTCTTCTTCCATGACGTCAGGTCGTCAGGGGTATAAAACATGGAGCCAATGCCATTACATCAGTTTTTCTTGCCCCAGATGTCAGGTGCCCCACAATGGGAAGCAATTATATGTTATGGTACACCTCCATCAAAAAGAAAATACAGCAGAAAACTTAAATACACCAAACAAGAAGGAAAGGTAGAGCCAAGAGAAGTCAGGGGGCTGGAGGGAGGGTAACCAGGACTGCACCAGTGAATACACTCGAACATCTACATTTATGGTAAGTGTACACAACTGAACTATGCTCGTGTTTCATTGTTGCAGTCATCACATTTGGGTTGATTCCCAAAGCTAAAGAAGGGAGGAGGAAGTTAGAGAGCATTAGGACCAGCTATTAAGCCCTGCAAGACTGCAATGGCAAAACCAGCTCTGGACTTAGAAAAAATAGGCATGTGGTAATGCGTGGTGAAGGTATGCACAGAGCTCCAGGTAGCAGCTTCTAGGATGTCCATGGTAGGGACTCCTCTGAGAAAGGCTGCAGAGGCAGATGCAGCCCTGGTGGAATGTGATCTTATCCCCTGTGGGGTAGGTTTTCCATGGTGCTTGTAGAAGAAATGAATGCAATGGGCTATCCATTTAGAAATGGTTTGCATTGAAAGGGCCTTCCCCGCTGCCCCTGCAGCAAAGCCAACTAGCAGCTGTTCAGATTTTCTGAGAGGCTTAGTCCTGTCCAAATAAAATCTAAGTTGTCTGTGCATGTCCAGAGAGTGCAGTATTCATTCTCCTTTGTTTTGTGGATTAGGGGAAAAAAGTAGGCAAATGAATGGACTGATTTAGGGCCACAGTAGACACCACCTTGGGCATAAAGGAAGGACTGTTCCTGAGGGAAACCCTGTCTGCATGGAAGATAATAAAGGGTTCCACTGCCATGAGGGCCTGTAATTCAGACACTCTTCTTGCTGAAGTGATGGCTAGAAGGAAGGCTGTTTTCCAAGAAAGGAATTTCACCTCTGCAGTTGCAGCTGGCACAAAGGGAGGGAGAGTGAGCTTTTCTAATACAAAGTTAAGGTCCCAGGCTGGAGTAAGGGCTCTCCTGGGGAGTCTTAAATTGTTGGCCCCTATACGGAATTGCTTTAGCAGGGGGTGAGAGAAGAGGGGTGGCTCAGTATTATAATGTGCTAAAATGGCAGAGGCATGAATTTTAACTGACGAGAAGGATAGGCCCTTGTGGAGCACTTCTGTTAAGTACTAAAGAATATGAGGTAAGCTGGGCACCATTGTGCCCATCCCCTGAGTATGGCTCCAGGAACAGTATCTTTTCCACTTTTCAGCATAGGATTTTCTAGTACTAGGCCTCCTTGCCCCCAGAATGACATCTAGCACCTGCTTACTGCAGGATGCTATTGGAGAGCTCAGGGAATTAGCCAGGCTGCAAGATTCAGGATTTGAAGCTGAGGGTGCAGAATCTGGCCCGCCTGCTGGGACAGCAGGGAAGGGGTCTGAGGCAGGTGCCATGGTTCCAGCAGTGTCATACTGCGCAAGAGGGGGTACCAGTTCTGGCGTGGCCAGTCTGGTGCAATCAGTATTGTCCTTGGCTTGTCCTGCTTGATCTTTAGCAGAACCTTCGAGAGGAGAGGCAGAGGTGGAAAGGCATAAATCGAGAGGCTTTCCCAAGGTAAAGGACAGGGCATCCACTTTCCAAACTAGACTGTGGGAAGTCCTTGTGCAGAATTTGTCCAATTGGTAGTTCTGACGGGAGGCAAACAGGTCTACCTCTGGAGTCCCCCCCCATTTGTTCCTCAAGAGGTTGAATATTTTTGGTTCCAGTTTCCATTCGTGTGGGTCCATGAGATTTCTGCTTAGGTCATCTGCCAGTGAATTTAGCTTGCCTGGCTGGAATTGAGCTTGTAGGTGCACTTGGTAGCTCAAGGCTGTGTTCCACAGAGCCATAGCTAGTCTGCAGAGAGGGTACGAGTGGGTTCCTCCCTGTTTATGTACCACATAACTGTGGTGTTGTCTGTGTTTACCAATAGTTGTCCTGGAAGAATGCGGTTTTTGAAGGCTGTCGAGGAATTCTGTACAGCTAACATTTCTTTTTGGTTGATATGTAGGTGCATCTGTCTCGGGTTCCATTTGCCCTGAATGCACTGCCCTGCCAATTGAGCAGCCCCCCCCCCCCCATGCATAGTCTGATGTGTCTGTTGTTCGGGTTTGGCACAGGGGGTAGTGTGAAAGGGAGCCTCTTGTTGTGGCAGCAGGCCTCTGCCCACCAAAGGAACTCTGTCTTTATACAAGGAATGATAGGAATCATTGATTCCAGGTCATGAGAATGTTGATACCATTGTAGTTTCCTCATATGCAGTCTTGCATATGGAATTAGTAGAATGCAAGAGGCCATGAACCCCAGGGCTTGCAGAATTTTCCTTGCAGAAAGCTGGGGCTTTGTGGCCAATAGTTTGAAGTAGGTTGTCAAATAAACTTGTTTCTCTGGAGTGAGGAAAGCCATCTGGGAAGTTGTGTTCAAGCTTGCTCCCAGGAATACAATCTGTTGGCAGGGTACTAGGTGAGATTTCTTTTCGTTTATGATGTACCCCAGTGAGGTTAGAAGTTTCCTTACGAATGCCAGATGTATTTAATAGCAAGCCCTGGCTTTCTGCCCAAGTCAGACAAACATCCAAGTATGGGTATATTTGAATATTTCTCTGCCTGCAAAATGCAATGGCTGGAGCTAGACACTTTGTGAATACCCTGGGCGCAGTAGATAAGCAAAAGGAAAGGGCAGAAAACTGATAATGCATGGAGCCTGCCCTGAAACGTAGGTATTTCCTGCAAGATTCCCTTATTGGAATGTGCAGGTATGCTTCCTTTAAGTCTAAGTTTGCCAACCAGGCATGTTGAAGTGTTAGCATTTTGAATTTTGGGATTACCAGAAAGGTGTTTAGAACAGAGAGGTCCAGGATAGGATGCCAGGAGCTGTCTTTTCTGTGTACCAGGAAAAGTCTTGAATAAAAACCTTGTCCCGTTTATTCTGCTAGGACAGGTTGAATAGCCCTGATACTTAGAAGAGAGAGAACCTGCTGTTGGGCCTCCGCCCACTGATTTGGGGGTAGGTCTGGCCAACCGTTTGGGGTTGGTAGGGTGTGGAAGTGGAATCTGTATCCCTGGGAAACTATATTCAAAACCCATTTGTCCTGGGTAATGAGTTCCCAGTTTTTTGCATGCAGGGCGAGCTTTCCTCCTAAGGAAGCAGGCAGTTGGAGCAGGGCTTGGAAGGGTTAAGGTTAAGTCATTGTGCCATTTTTCTGTAGGGGGGTGGCTTACTACTCCCTTCTTTGGAAGTGGGAGCCCCCCACTGCTTAGGCCTGTGCACAGCCTGAGACTGTAACCTAGGTGGTCTGCTGTTCCTTGGTTTGGACTGAGGAGACTGGAAAGGACCAATTCTTTGAAGGCCAATGCCTACTAAATCTGGGAGGCTGTACTTGTAGGAAATCTTTAACAGTTTGCATAGATTTAGCTTTTTCCTCCATCCTTTTGAGGACGACTTCTGCTTTGTTGAAATGCAGGCGGTCCTTGTTTAAGGGAGCATCCAGTAATTTAGCTTTAACATGATCTGGCAAGTTTTGCTCCTTAAGCCAGGCATGCCTTCTAAGTAGAGACCCAGTGACAGCAGCCCTGCAAGATGCTTCTGAAGAGTCAAAACCACATTGCAAAGCATGTTCACCAACTTGTTCTGCAGAATGCATTCTTCTTCTTTCGGCTGCTCCCGTTAGGGGCACCACAGCGGATCATCTCTTTCCATTTCTTCCTGTCCTCTGCATCTTGCTCTGTCACACCAACCACCTACATGTCCTCTCAAACCACATCCATAAATCTTATCTTAGGCCTTCCTCTTTTCCCGTTACCTGACAACTTCATGCTTAACATCTTTTTCCCAATATACTCTGCGTCCCTCCTCAGCACATGTCCAAACCAAATTAATCTTGCCTCTCTGGCTTTGTCTCCAAACCTTCCAACCTGGGCTGACTCTCTAATACACTTGTTCCTAATCCTGTCCACCCTTGTCACACCCAGTGCAAATCTTAACATCTTTAACTCTGCCACTTCCAGCTCTGACTCCTGCCTTTTGTCAATGCCACTGTCTCCAACCCATATAACATAGCTGGTCTCACTACCCTCTTGTAGACCTTCCCTTTCACTCTTAGTGGTACTAGTCTGTCACAAATCACTCCTGACACTCTTCTCCACCCACTCCATCCTGCCTGTACTCTCTTCTTCACCTCTCTTCCACACTCACTATTACTCGGAACTGTTGATCCAAAGTATTTAAACTCAACCACCTTCGCCACCTCTACTCCCTGCATCCTCACCATTCCTCTATCATCCCTCTCATTCACACACACATATTCTGTTTTAGTTCTGATGACCTTCATTCCTCTTCTCTCTAGAGCACATCTCCACCACTCCAGGGTCTCCTCCACCTGTTCCCTACTCTCACTACAGATCACAATGTCATTTGCAAACATCATAGTCCACGGGGACTCCTGTCTGATCTCGTCTGTCAACCTGTCCATCACCAATGCAAATAAAGGGCTCAGAGCTGATCCTTGATGTAATCCCACCTCCACCTTAAATGCATCCATCACTCCCACAGCAGACTTCACCGCTGTCACACTACCCTCGTACATATTCTGTACTGCTTGCATTAAATCCTGTAATTCTTTGTGTTCACTACAGTCAGGGATCAACATAATTTCCTGTTTAAGTAGTCCGATAATATGCTGCTGATACTTTAACATATGAAACTGGCAATTTAAAGCCCTAATGGCTAAAGTAGCAGAAGTGTATACCTTCTTACCTCATCTGTCCAAGGCTCTAGAATCTCTATCAGAAGGGGTAGGACTTTTGGCAGCAGTAGCCTTAATGCCTTTTGGTCCTTGGAAAATGGTCTCTGGATCCGCAGTAGGATTCTTGAAGAGGAACTTGTGAGCGTCAGGTACTCTGTAATACCAGTCAGGTTTTCTGGGAGCTGGAGGTAAAGTGTCTGGGGAAAGGCTAGATTCCAAGAAAGCATCATCTACAATGTCCAGAACAGGAGGGATAGCTAAAGGCCTGTGTTGAGGAGGGAGTAAGAATTCCCTAAGCCTCTTTTTGGAATCAGAGTAATACTGGTTTTCCCAGCGGAAAATTCCCTAAGAGTGTGCAAGGTCACACCGTAAGAAAAATCAGAGGGAATGGAGTCCCCTGCATCAGAATCCTCATAGGTAGGTAAGGGCAAATCCTGGTAATCAGAAGGAACAGAAATATCAGATTCCTGATCAGAAGAGTCAGAAGGAAAATCAGTTCTAGGTCTCTTAGAGGGGGAAGGCTGGCTTCCTCTAATTAAGGTAATAAGGTCTTCAGCCATTCTAAGCCTTTGTTTTTTAGGCATATGGGCCTGAGCATGCGGTTTGGACTTCGGTTTTCTAGGCGTGGTGCGAGTTTTAGGCCTGGATGAAGAAGATGGCGTTGGTTTAAAATGCAAGTCTGTAGGCCTGAATACACCCTCAGAAGCCAGTGCCTGCACAGCGGCTCCGGACACATCCAAGGTAGAGACATCAGCAGGTTCCACAGTCGACGAAGCATCTCACGGCATACCAGACTCCAAATGGGTCTCGGTAGAGGCCTGCGAATCTGAGGTAGCGGGTATCAGGGGCTGCAAAAGCACCTCACTGAGTACCGGTGGACTGGCGACTAGCTTAACGGAAGCGTCGTCGGCAGTTTTGGACCTATGTGGTCTGTCTCTGTCTTTATCTTTACGTTTTTTCGGAAGATCGGTAGTCTGAGGGCTTAATGAAGCCATTTCAGGGTACTGATACAGAGTACCAAAATAATTTGCTGCAAAGATAGCTCGACAAAGAATAGTTCGGGGGTTGAACAAGGCACAAAAAAAAAACAATTCCCAGCGAGGGACGTCGTGGTCTGGGCCTAAGCAAGGAATGCAGTATGAATGAAAATCTTTATGTGGTATTTGCTTTCCACAGGTAAGACAATTGTTAACTTTTGCTGACATCGGTTGGAGCAAGAAAAAAAGATCCCCAATGGGGTACTTATCTTTTTTTGAAGACTTTGGTTCTGAAACTCGAAAATGAAAATTTCAGGTGTCGACCGACCGCCACTTGCGAACTGCTTCTGCTTCGGTCCCCGCACGGCAAGAAAGACTGATGTAATGGCATCAGCTTCATGTTTTATACCCCTGATGACCGGACATCATGGAAGAAGAGACAGCATCTGATGCAGGAATCCAAGACTCTGGTATTCAGGCCAGCTGAGGGCTACCTGCAGGCAGATAAACCAAATGTGACGACTGCAACAGTGAAACATGGAGAACATCAGAAAGGGGACTGACAAATGCTCTGGATTATGAATGGCTCTACGGCTCATCATTGAATATAATGATCCTTTCAACAGGTGCTTTTCTAAGCAAACTGATCAACTTGAAAAGCATCAGAAATTCTTGCCTAATAACTGGTCTCAAGTCTCTTGCAGTCCTCTCCTTGTACTCAGTCTCTCATGGAATCCTTCATGCTGACCTCTGCCCTGCCTTTTTCCTTTAAGCACCTTTATTAAATTCAGACATTTTGAACAATGATACAAGTACACATACATGAACACAAAAGAAAACAAACCACTGTAAACATTTCATTTTCATGCATTAAATATACACCTTTTCTTTTTTAATAGTTCTGTCCAACATTATATAAATTGCTCAATTCCTGCCTTCCTTTAAATTTCATTCCTCCTTCTGAACATCACTATAAGTATTGCTCCCAAAAATGTAATTTACTTGTATGTAATATGATCAATCCCTTATCTAAAGATTTCATATCCAAGTTCTTTAATCTTCTTTACAATATTCAATAATTCAGCTATGGCTGGTTTGGATACTGATTTCCATTTTCAAGTAATTGCTTTTTTTGGCAGCCAGTATCATTAAGCTTAGTAAAGTCGCAATGTGTCTAGGCAATTCAATTCCTTTACCCCAACTCAAAAGGTTTATTTCTTTGTATCATTTGTCATCCCCCTAAAAAAAAAAAAAAAAAAAAAAAAAAAAAAATTTTTTTATAAAATCACAAATCATTACATGCCCAAACAACATGTTCCCAATTACCTCTCTCTTTTCACACCTCCAGCATTTACTATCTGCTAAGAAAAAAATTATCCGAAGTCCGCTTGTGATAAAGAAATACATATGCAAACAATTCCATGCAAAACTCCTAAACATTCTGAACTTTGTTGCATATGTAGGTGCCATATTTGCCATACAAATATCTTCCCACTGTTCTTTAGTGTACTGCCTTTACAATTCTCTCTGTTCTCAAGCTTTTCTAATCAGTTGTGATTTTTCTTTTTTTTGTTTGCTATTTTGTTTTGGTCCCCCTTGGGGCATCATGTAACTGGCCTGGCATTCAGTGCCCTACATCTACACCAGGTTTACAACAGCTTTATCTAACTCCCCTCCCACACTTACTCAAATACTGCTGGGGCTGGTTGTGGATCCTAAGGGCATTCTGGGGATGATTTCTCTATTTATACAGCTTGCCCATTTCACTGCCCCACCTCCCATATCTGTTGAATATGTTCGAGGACAACTCCCCTTTTTGAACCACACATCCTCACCTGGGACGGGCATACTCATCCCTCCCTGCCACTCTGTCAGTCCCCCAAGACCCTAATCGAACCTGGGTCGACTAGGATGTAGTTTGGGCATTATCCCTCTCTGTCACTAGAGCGGCAACTATTCTGATGGATTCTTACGGTTATCATGCATTATTTTATATGTTCTACTAACTATCCACTTTAAAAGCAGCTTCTTACTCTAGACTCAGTTAAAACCTCAACCATAACCCATCTTTCACTTTATACGCCCTAATCCATTTGTCTTTTCCCTACCAGTGATAAATAAGAGTATAGGCAGACAGTCTCTAAGTTGTAGTCAAAACTTCTGCTTGGCCTCATCCCACTCTATTACATTTCCCTCCCTAGTTATTTGCTCCCATTACCTTGGTTCCTTTTTTCTATTTTTTCTCAAATTCCAGCCCTCTCTTGCTGATTTTCTTTTACCCTACTTACAATCGTCCCTTCTGGTAGAATCTCCTTTATCCACTCCTGTGTTGGCTGACTTTTTAAAAAACCTTCTGCTACTTTACAAATACAATATTCTGTATGGGTGATGTTATTCTCTTTAATGCTCTTCATTCAAAATCCTACTCTCCTCATTTCTTGAGCTCTCCTATTTCATTGTCATCATCCCTTTTCACTTTTGATGTGTAACCTTCTGTGTTGTCTGTATGGGCCCTAACTGCATAGCTCTAAAGTATACCACCAAATCAAGCAATCTTAAAACTATCTTATTCTGTGGAGGGAAAAGAATAGTTGTGTAAAATCTTGCCATAACCATAGATGTCCTTCCCTTCTACAATGCTGCAGTATTGATAACATGAGGGAGTCCTCCAACTGCTGACTCGTTATGTCCGGCCAGTATACAAAAGTCTAAAGCTACTGTGAGGTACGTGCGATACCAACATCAGCAAATGTACGTCTGCCATAAAGAGACGTCGGGTATAAAGCGAATGTCAGCATGTAACAACCTCAGAACTGATTGCCAAATAAAGCACCAGCCTGATCTTAGATGAGGAAAACATAACACCAGAGGCCAGGCAAGCATCAGGGGGAAAAGTAATACTGCAGCACAAGGAAGAGGACAACATCTATGGTTATGGTAAGATTTTACACAACTACTCTCTTTCCTTCTATTCATATGCTGCAGTATTTGTAACAAGAGGGAGAGTACCAAAGCTCATGCAGAGGAAGAATTGGGCAGAGAAGCAGAAACATTCTCCACAAAGCCATGCAAAATAGCTCTGGCAAAACCAGCCCTGGAACTGGAAATGACCTCTAGTTTATAGTGTTTAGTGAAGGTATGAACAGATGAAAAGGTAGCTGCCTCCAGGATAGGACAAGCGTCCAACCCTTTAAAGAAGGCTCCAGAGGAAGACACTCCCCTAGTGGAATGTGCCCTAACAGGACAGGAGAGGGTCTTTTCATTGGCTATGTAACAGAAGGAAATAGCTTTTGAAATCCAAGGGGAGATAGTCTGCTTGGAAACAGGTTGACCCAGGGCCCTTGGATGATAAGAAACAGACGTTCAGACTTACGGATAGGTATGGTTTTATTCAAACAGTACCCGAGTTGCCTATGCACATCTAAAGTGTGCAGAATCCTCTCGGTGGACGTTTGAGAAGAAGGCAGGATGACAGACTGATTGAGAGAACTCATTAACTACCTTAGGCATAAATGAGGGATTAGTGTGTAAAGAGACCATAACACTGTGGAAGACTGTGAAAGGGGAGGAAGACATCAGAGCTTGTAAACTCAGATAGCCTTCTGGCAGAAGTAATGGCCATGAGAAGAACAGTTTTCCAGGTGCAATGTCGCAGAGAAGAGGAACTTGCGAGCTCAAAGGGGGTCAGGGTAAGTTTCTCTAACACAAAATTCAGATCCCAAGGAGGAGTAACTGGTTTCCTTGGTGGTCTGATGTGAAGGATGCCTTTTAAGAACAGTTTAACTTTCAACTTGGAAGATAAAGGGGGAGACATAGGCAGACATGTAGAGATAGCAGAAAGATGGGCTTTAACTGAGGAGTAAGACAGTCTACTCTTCATTAATTCACATAGATAGTGGATGTTCCAGTGGTCTTGTCCTAACAGTGGTTGTAAATCTTTTTGAGACAACAGATGGAAAACCTCTTCCATTTGGAAATGTAGGATTTCTTCATTGTGGGTTTTCTGGCCTCCCACATAACTTGAAGCACGTTCTCAGAAAAAAAAAAAGGCGTCAGAAGGTGAATCAAATCCCTATCACCCACAGAGTCAGATTTAGAGTTGACATCTGTGGATGTACTAGAGTTCCCTTGTCATGTGAGAGTATGTCCATTCTGTCAGGTAACTTGTGGTGGATTGTCCTTGGCTAACTGCAGGAGGGAGAACCAATGCTGTCTTGGTCAAAAGGGGGGTCATCAGCAAGATATCTGGTTGCTCCAGCTGGATTTTCAGCAGGACTTTTTGGAGAAGTGGGAAGGGGGGAAATGCATATACAAACATCGCCTTTCAAGAGAAAGATAGAGCATCCGCCTTCCATGACAAGGGATGTGGAACCCTGGTACAAAATTTGGGAAGTTGTCTTTTCATTGGAGAGGCAAAGAGATCTATCTGAGGTTTACCGCATCGACAGACCATGTCCAGAAACACATCCCTATGTAACATCCATTAACACATCCCTATGTAACATCCATTAATGGAACTCAGTCATGGACCTGCTGAGTGCGTCTGCCACAACATTCGAGGGAATGTAGACAGCCTGAAGGGAAAGCTGACTCTGCAAAAAGCTAATTCCCAAGCCTATAAAGTGAGTCTGCACAGGAGGTAAGACTTTGTCTCTCCTTGCTTGTTGACATACCAGAGGACCATGGTACTGTCTGAGAATCACATTAGAACCCCTGGAGAAAGTAAAGGCTTAAAGATCTGGAGGCCAAAAATCAAGGCCCTCATCTCCTTTATATTGATGTGCTCCCTTGTTTGGCCTGCAGACCAACCATCTCTAACCTTCCAGGATTCCAGTGCTGCTTTACATCCTAAGTCTGAAGCATCCATGTGCTGCTCCTGAGTGGGGACGGGTGGTTGTAAGGGTAGACCTAGGTTCTTTGTAACCTGAAGTATCCCTCAGTTTAACTCCTTTTTCGAGCAAGGTACGAGTGGGACAACAAAGTAGAGAGGATGAGAGCACTGCATCCAAACTGTCCTCAAGAACCACTGGAATTTTTTCATGTGTAACTTGGCTAAAGGGAGCAAGTGGATCACACAGGCCATGAACCCCAAGAGCCGCAGAAACTCCCTGGCAGCTAGGGACTGGAGGAGCAAAAGGTCCTGGAAAAAGGAAGTTAGGGAGAGGACCTTTTCTGGAGGTAAGGAGGCTAGTTTCCTGCTTGAATCCTGCAGGCCAGGAAAAAGTGGTCTTGGGATGGGATCAGGCTAGATTTCTGACAACTGATCATGAACTAGACTCTCCAAGAGAGTGACACCATGAAGGAGAGATTCTCCTGAAGTGTGTCTGGAGACTGGGCCTAGAGGAATAGACCATCTAGGTGAGGAAAATCTGTATGCCCGGTAGTCTGCAGTAGGCTATGACCGGAGCCAGGCATTTTGTGATCACCCTCAGTGCTACAGACAGTCCAAAGGGCAAAGCACAGAACTGAAAATGTGAGGAAGCAATAGAACAGAGAAGAAATTTCCTGAACCAAAGATGAATGGGAATATGAAGGTAGGTACCCTTGATGTCTAATGACACCATAATGGGGAAGAAATGAGAGGAAGAAGGGCGGACAATGTTAGCATACAAAAGGTAGGAACTTGCAGAAAGGTATTTAGATGGGAAATATCTAGAATGGACCTCCAAGGGTCATCCTTCCTGGGAACCAGGAACATTCTTGAGTAAAATCCTTTTCCAACTTGGCAGGATGGGACTTCCTGAATAGTGCCTTGAGAAACCAGGCTGGGTATGACCTGGGGAAAAAATTCTAATTGTTCTTTTGGAGGTTGTGGAATGTCCCTGAAGGAGGAAAAAGTTTCCCCACACCATGAAATATCCTTGTCTGATGATGGACAGGACCCAAGAGTCCTGAGTTATCCTATTCCAAGCAGGGAGAGAGAGAGACTGAGCAGCTAAGAGACAAAGGAGTTAATGAGACAAAGGAGTTAATGAGCCTGGAGGTGGGTAATCAAAGACGACCTAGCTTAGCCTGAAAGGGCTGTTTCTGGGTGGGAGTAGAAGAGGCAGACTTTAATGGGATTTGTTTCCTAAGATCTCTCACCTTTGGGGGATTGTGGATAATTCATATTAAACCTAAGGACAGGGGAAACGAAGATATGTTTTAGATCTTGCAGCTCCTTGCCCATTTATGTATTTATTAATTATTTTTATCTATTTAACATTTGTTGAACAGGAAAATCCGACTAGGACACAGCCTATTTTCAGCAGAGGCCCAGGGAAAAATGCTTCAGATGCATACCTTTGCAACATGGGAGGAAACCAGAATACTTGGAAGAAGCCCACGCGAACACAGGGAGAACATGCAAACACTGCAGAGAAGGCACCCCAGCCGAGAATCGAACTGGAGGGCCTCTTGTTGTGATATGACAACATTAATCACTGCGCCACCCCATTTCTTGTAAAGATTTAAATAGCTCTGCAGACGAGGTATCAAATAAGGCCTTGTTGTTCAGAGGGGCACCATGATCTTTGCTTTAATATCATCAGACAAAGGTTGGAGCCTCGCCTATGAATATCTCCTCAGGACAGACCCAGATGAAGCTGCCCTAGCTGAGGCCTCCACGGCATCATAACTGCACTTAATAGACTGCTTGGTAACCTGGGCCGAGGAATTAAGAATAGAAGAGCGGTTAGTCCTGGTGGGGGAAATCAAGAGCTCAGAAAGAAGCTTTCTGGCATCTGATAAAAGGGCCAAGGAATATTTGGTCATATGAGTTTGATAATCAATTACCCTGAAGGCCAGAGTAGCAGAGGTATATACCTTTTTCCCTAATCTCTCCATGACTTTACTCTCCTTACCTGAGGGAAGCAAGGAGGTAGAAGACAGCAATTTGGATGCCTTGTCTGCAGAGACTGAAATGGTAGGAGGAGCTGCAGAGGGGCACTTGAAGAGGAATTTGGAGTCTTCAGGCACTTTATAAAATCTATCTGGACGCTTGGGGGCTAAAGGCTGGGAATCAGGGCACTTTGAAGCAGCTGGAAAGGCATCCAAGAATGCCATCAGAACAGGGTTATAGCAGATGGAGAGGGGAAATCCATCTGTAGGAGGTCGTAGTATTTTTTTTGGATGTCAGATACGTGGCTACAGTCCCATTTGAAGAACTCTCTCATCTTCAGGATAGTTTCCCCAAAGGAGATATCTGCCCAGGGGAATCCTTGCCATTGGATGCCTCTTCTGGTGAGGCATAGTCCTAAGGGGAAGAAATTTGGGCTGAATAAGCCAAGGATTCATCTCCTGATGATCCCATCTCATCTGAGGAAATCTCTCTACAGGTCCTCTTTAAGAGAGTAAGGGGAGAAAAAGCAGGAGAAGGGAGACAGAGAGCAGAGGTCTGTCTTAGGGCCATAAAGGCATTCAACAGGCCTTGGGATAAGGCCTGCCAATCTGATGTTTGTTTCTGAGGGGGCAGGAGAAACATGTTTAGTCTTTAGCTTTTTCTTTTTTGGAACCTCTATGTGGTGGAAGGTGGGTGGGCCAGATGTTGGCCTGCACTCCACAAGGTCGGTAGGAACATCCCCCACACAGTTATCTGGGTGACGCCATACGGGCCTTCAGTAATAATAAGCTATGGTTCCCCCTCCCTACGCCTGAGTTGAATTCTTGCGATTCCCTCACAGAAGTGCTGGTAGGGTCCTTCACGGCCTCCACTGCAGTACCCGGCAAAGGAATGTCTACTGATTTCAGGATGGCCTCTGGGTCCACATCGGCCTCAGGAGAGACATCCAGTATAGCGGGAGCAGCATTAGGCTGTGGCTTCTTGGCCTTTTTTGGCTGCGGTTTGTCTGAAGGGCCTGATGCCACCTCCATATCACTCGCGAGACGCTTAAAGCACTGATTCTCAAGATATCATTTCAGGGAAACTAAACAGCTACAAAGGGTTTTGAGTATGAAGGCCTTCCATATAGCACAGGAATTATGGTTGTGGGTCTGGGGCTAGGCAAAACAAGCAAAGGTCGTAAGAGTCCTTATGTGGAATCTGCCTTCCACACTGACACTTGCCCTTCCTAGCTGACATGTAATAACAGCAAATACAATACCTAAAATATTAAAGAAAAAACCCCAACGGGGTACTTATCTGAACCAAAGTCAGCAACTTGACTGATGAGCGACGAACGGAGCAGGTGATCGAACAGGCAGCAGAGAAGTACTCTGGTTGGTACATGCTGACATCCGCTTTATACCAGATGTCTCTTTATGGCCGACGTATGTTTGCTGATGTGCGGCATCACACATACCTCACAGTAGCTTTAGACTTTCTTATACCGGCCAGACATAAGAATCAGCTGGTGGCAGACTCCCTCATGTCATCAATACTGCAGCATATGAATAGAAGGACATCAACTTTTCCCACTTAACAGTTGTCTTCTTTCCATACCAACTTCTTCATCAATTATTGCCCACAATTTCTCTGGATGATAAAAAATACACCCAAGCTGAACTTAAATCTAAAGGGAAGTCTTGCTCTCCCCACCAAATAAATTATTTCATCTGTTTACTAATTAATTATGATCTACAACTTCTACTCAGGTTGATAAAAATATGCCCGATCTATAAATAAAACTAAAGGAGCAAGAAATATTATTACTGATTTTATCTTAATATCCATAGTCAAGAGCTTCTAACTTCTACATTTTAATTATCTTTTTAGTTTCTTCCCACATATCCCCAGTTTCCATAACTGAATCCTTTTTAATCCATACATCTAAATACTACATCTTAAAAAGATTCATTAAATATGGGTATCAGTGAACCAATTCATATGTGGGTACATAGTTTCCCCCACTATAGCCTTTGTTTTATCTTCATTACTTTATATCCTTAAAAAACTTGAAAATGGTTCAAAATGTTCACAAGATGCTCTTTTCTGGATTTATCAAGTACAAAATAATATCACCTACTAATAAAGGCCAACTTTTCTTGGATTATCATGTCAGTTAGATTCTTGAATTTGTGAGCCCTTTATTTTCTTTGCCAACTGGGTTAAGTACAAAGAAAACAACAAAGGGGAAAGGAGACACTCCTGCCTGGTTCCTCTGTTCATACACAGCTTTGTGAAGATGAGCCCACCACCTTCATTATTGCCTTGGACACTTCATATATCTTCTTAATTACTCCTATTCCTCAGTCAAGGAATGTAAATACTACCATTGCTCTACTCATAAAATCCCAGCAGACTACTGAATGCCTTCTCTGCATCAAGACTCACTAACAGCAGTGGCATCATATTATACTCGGCTCCCTTCTGGATCATCATTGGTCTTTTAATGTTATTGAATGCCTCCTCTCCACAAAAACACACTGACCCATACCTGTTAGTTTTGTCAACACCTTTGCCATTCTCATAGCTAGTACACACCAACACTTTACAATAGGATCATAGGTAAGTACGATACTAGCTGCCCTTGTGGGCTATTTTAAGCCTAAACAATTTCCATTTTATGCTCAAAATAACCTATGCCATTTGATTATAGACTGACCTTACCCATCCCATGATTGATAATTATATATTAGCCCTATTGAGAATAACTGGGATCATGACACAGATAATTTGAAGGAACACATGAATGGAATAAATTTAGGAGCTGCACCTGTCCATTAGTAGTACAGAGTACAGTCCTGGGGTAAATATTGTGTTTCCCATCCATAGATCTAAGATGCACTTGAAAATGGACAGGGATGAACTTTGTTTTATGTGGATGGGGAGTCTGTTCCATAGCACCGGTACACTCTGCAAAATATACCAGTCCCTCCATACTGTTCTGCTGATGCTGCAGAAGAGGTTTAGATCTCTAGACCCAGTATTTCTGATGTCATCTGACTTGCTGATGTGCAGTAAATCCATCAGTAATGTGTAGGAGGAAGCCTTTTATGCCAGACATAGGTCACCTGTTAGCAGTGTGTAGGATACTGAGTACTGTGACAGGGCTCTGACCTAGTCCATGTAGGACACGTTGTTTAGGCCTTGCATCCTTTTAGTACGGTACCTTTGTGAGCATTCTAGTTGTTGCATGTGCCTGGACAGAATCATGCTAAAGGGAGCATTGCATTCAATGACTGCCTAATGACAGCTAGATCTAAACAAAATTCCTTTGTTTATAAGCTGTGCAATATATAAGAGTTTTCTTATAGCAACGGACACATGTTGGGTCAAAAGTTAAGTCACTGTCCACACAAGTTCCTAAATCCTGAACTGGGTCAACTCTCGGGTGCAGATTTTTACTGTGATAGTTTCCCTGGGAGAAAGGACTTCCCAAAGGATATAATAATGCATTTCTGGCATTTAGTTTCATTCCATGATTTGGGCACTAGTTATTTGAGACAAACCTTCCTGCAGGATGTCAAGTTCATTTAGGGATTCAATGACTGCTTACAGACATCTACAAATTAAGTCAGCCAGAGCCCGCTGGCATTTGTTTTTACTTCAGAAAAGTAGATGTCAAATAAGTTTGGTCCCAGCACTGAACCCTGGGGAACTCCTCTAGTGACTGGTCTTCTATGGGGGCAACTTCCCCTATTTTGATTTCTTGCATCCTATCTGTAAGCCAGTTTTCAATCTGGTGGGTGGCAAAGGAACTTGTTCTCAGTTTATTTAGCTTGTGTCAAAAGCTTTGGCCAGGTTGATGTATGCAGTGTGTAATACTTTGCATTCATCCATGGCTTTGCTGACCTTTTCAAAAAATCTACCAGTCTGAGTAAGCATGACATGCCCTTGACGAATCCAAACTGAGCCAGGTCAAGTGTTTGGAGGTTCCCAAAGTCCTGTCAGATTAATTCCATGACCAAGTCTTTTGATGACTTTGCATAAGAGGCTAGTTAGACTTAATATGTCTGTAACTGACTGGGTTAGTGGAAGGTCCTCCATTACACGCAGCAATTACTGTAGCTGTTCGCCATTCGCTTGGTACAAAACCTGTATGGATGCAGAGATTGAACAGTGTTGTTAGGGGTGTGGCTAAATCATGCTTCATGCTATTTAAGACACACACAAGGATAATGTCAGGACCTACTGATGTATTTTTAGCTTCTGATAGCACTTTTAGGATTAGGTCTTATGTGATTGTATTGTTAAACAAACACTTCCAGATCTTTATCACGTCCTCCCCTAACTTCCATACTTCCACAAGAATATCATATGTTACTACAGACTTCCTTGTTGATTGATTATACACCACCATTTTTATCTCATCCCTTCCTACTTTACCCAAATCTTGGGGTTTATCGTCCTCAAACCTTAGCATAGTTAAGTCTTCCATTCACATTTCCACCTGTGCCTTTTCTTGATTTCCCCAATTCTCAGATTTTTACAAACTTTCACAGAATTTCCAAAATATCTCGAATACCTCTGTAGGATCACTGGCAATGTTTCTTTTCATGGACTCTCTCAAGTTTGGCAAAATGCATTTCTACTTTCTGTTGCCCAAGGAGTTGTGCTAATAGTTTTTTCTGGAATGGTTATAAAATATCTAATTAGCAGAAACCTTTCTACAACCATGCATATTATCCAAACACTTATTTTTTCCCTTTAGCACTCCACAACTGCTCATCCATGTTTTGAAAATTTCCCCTTCTTGGGCAATACTTTAACCCTTGGCAACCACCTTTGCAGTTACAGTAAACGCTCGGTTAACTGGTGGTCTTCATCATCTGGACCACCTTACACTGGTTCACATCCAAAGTACTCCTGATTTTTCAAGTAGATCCTGGGCTTTTTCTTTGAAACTATGGAAAATGTTTCACTGGCAAGTTCTGTCTATGAACTTTGTCACTGTCAGGATAATGAGAAACAGTATCCCTTTCAATTTTCTGATCACTCTATGCTGAATAAACATTTTCCCCTCTTTAGTCTGTTTTTCATCCAAAAATGTCTTAAGTTACTCCAGGAAAAAATATCATAATGACAGTTAGATAGAACAACTTGAACTGCAAACCTGAGTCTCTTCATTCCTTGATTGAAGTGATAAATTAATTTCTCTTCTGCCTGGTGTACATTCACTATCGTGTTACACAAACACTCTGGTGTCCCTATTGTTTAATGTTTTTTCCTTCTGCAACAGTTTAGTTAGGAGCAGCTCTTTCTGCTGGTATGACCACATATTTACTAATACAAATCGTATTTATTTGTGGATATAGTTTGATATACTTGGTACAGGTGTTTAAGGAACCATTGGCTGGTTATGCAGAGGTGCTTTTTTCTCCTGGCCAAATTTGGAGCATACACAGTGTACATTTTCAATTAAACATCTGTGGAATACCAGTCCAGTTGCTTATTTGTATCCACCTATTTCTTCCAGTTTCTCTGTTACAACAGAAA
The DNA here is from genome assembly GCF_019279795.1 of Protopterus annectens. Classification (NCBI taxonomy): domain Eukaryota; kingdom Metazoa; phylum Chordata; order Ceratodontiformes; family Protopteridae; genus Protopterus; species Protopterus annectens. Next base: position 1,096,569,666 of record NC_056739.1, on the reverse strand, counting down.
ATCTCAGGTATTATCTTCATTTTCTGCCTTCTAACTCTTAATATTTTTGAAAGAGTTCTCCCTGAGAAGTCACACAGCTGGTCTTTTTTTCACCCTCTGATTTCTGTAGTTTTAAAAGCTTATGTGAATAGCTGCTTCTGTTCTTTTCAGCCTGTCATCATGTGACTTTATATATTCCTCCAGTCTCTCTGAATGGATTTGATGTATTTTTCCTCTAAATTACGGATAGCCATCTCCTGTACCAAAGATTAAACCTGACCTGCTTTTTGCTGAATAGCTGCAAGGCTCTTAAGTCGAGTTTGCTCTTCGCCTTTTCTAGTTGATTTTCTCTTTGCTGACACCCAGACAAAACAGAAATTAGCCTGTAACTGAAATTTACAACTGTTTGCTTGTAATAGCTTTTTTTTTTTTTTTTTTTTTGGAATCCCTTCTGCCCTGGTTTATTAGCAATGAAAAACAAATGCCCTATTCACCCTCCTGCACCTCTGCATAACTAGCCAATGGTTCCTTAAACACCCGTACCAAGGACATCAAACTATATCCACAAATAAATAGGACTTGTTGGCAGGATAAGTACCAAACCCTGTGCATGTAAAGCCAAGAGAACAAGCTCCTCAGTGTCAAATTAAGTAGTACTCTGGATGCTTTCAAATCTAATCTTTTAATCTTGATAACTGGATGGACAATGAAATTCTGTCCGGGTTATCCTGTGCATTCCTTCTAGACAAACGTCTGTTTTGTGGATGTGCAACAGATCAACTAATGCTGGATTCACAGGAAGCTTTGTGTGTTAACTTTTACTTGTATGAACAGCAACTAAAACATTTTACAAAATCACCACCAAGCAATATCACTAAAACATTTTTAGCTTACAGAGCACTTCTAATAGCCCGTTTAAAAAACATCCATGCATGGGCAAAGTATATACAATGGCATCACTAAAGAAAAATCTCTATACCTTTCAATAATTCATGAGAAGTTGAAAATACAAAGTACCACCATCCATTATCCACTACTACTGCACTCAGTATGTCTAGGTCCATGCTGCATAGGTCTGGCCTTCAGTAACCAAGAATCAAAAGACCATCAATAATCCATGACTGAAGAATGTATAAGTGAGCTCATAAACTTTATAGTCTCCTCCACTTTCGGCAGACACAAGGTTGTTCTTCAAAATTATTCTTTATGTATCAAAGATCAAGGGTACAGAAAGCAGTTACTTGACTCTTAATAATTTAATTAACACTCTTACTAATCTAAATGAGTATTGATTTGTGGAGACAAAAAAGCATTACAGCATTATTAATGGAACTTGGCTTAATTCACAGGGAAGCTTTCTGTACAAAATAAATAAATCTATATTTATCTATATAAACAGTTTTACTGAATTACAATACTCCGTAAACAAAAATACTCAAACAGTATAACTAAATGTGTGTAAACAAAGTCCTTGTATGGGTGCTGGGAAAATAAAGAACACAATATAATGAATTATACTAAAACCTGCACATGTAAACTACATGGTATGTTACATTTAAGTGAAATTTGAAACATTAAAACATCACAGATGCAACCAGAATGGCAATAAAACCCTTTTTACTTAAACTGATATCTGATAATCAGAAAACATACTGCAAGCTTTTCACGCTGCTCTCCATACACTTAACTTTCAAAGTACATTTTCATAGTGGCGTTTTAGCCAGCATTTTCATGCAGCACAGTGTAGCCAAGCAACCTTAGACAGTATGAAAGCATGAATCTATGCATAGGTATAAACCAGACAGATAGGATAAAAATCAATGCCAATATCATTAACTCTGATGGGGGTGGGAAGCAAACTGTGACAGTGAATCAGGTAAGTAAGGACTAATCAGTACAAAATCTGGATGCAAGGTCCACTCTGAGTGAGAATCTATGTCTGATGTGTGTGTGTGGGGGGGGGGGGTGCAGCTCTCTGTCTTGCTGGGACATTCTCCACCTCCAAAAAAAAAAGTGGCTGTCATCTACCAGAGGGCACCTTATAATCTAAAAATGTGATATGCTGACATGAAACATAGGATTGCCACCTTTTCAATTGGCCATAGTGGGACATTTTTGGGACACACATCAGATTTTACAGGCCGACACATACCCCCCGGTCAGTACAAAGTATAGAACTTTACTTTTTTTGCCTACATAAAAGCTTATTCTTGTAACAGTTTAGTTGCTTATTCTGTTTCTTGTAACATTTAGGTATTTTAGATACAGAAATAACTTTTATGCAACTATTACATAAAATATGGGACATAATTATGTCCTACAATGTCAGGACATTTTTAATATTTTTGGTCAGGACACAACCGCCCAAAGAGGGACTGCCCCTCGCAAAGTGGGACAGGTGGTAACCCTAGAAACATATGATAAAATAAACCCACCCTTCACTGTATACATGTAGAAAGAGGATTACAATTACATCTCAAATCATAACCAGGATGTTATGAATTTGAGGTCTGGATGAAAAAAATCACCTAGAGTGCAAATATCAATCCTGACATCCATGCTGAGAATACAGCATTCTGTGTTATGACTGAAAACACCCAATCATAATTCCTTGTAGTGGCATGGGGCTTCACCTACTCCCATGAACTAGAAACGTTGGTGGGGATAAAAGTGAAGAAAAGAAAAGCAGTGTTGTAATGTCAAGTGTTTTACAGCTTTAGAAATCTGTAGCACAATAACTGCTGCCACACAGACAGCAGCCACCCAAGAGCAACATTCAAAAGTCCGTAAACACTTCATCCAGATATTAAAAATGTTGTCATAATAAAGTATTTAAGTTTCCTCAGCACTCTTCTTTGATGGAGACTCTGCAATGTTAATGAGAAATACTAATGTTTAAGAGCGCTGAAGGGTGCTTAATAATTAAACATTTTTCTGACATTAGAAAGGTGCTTAACAAACCTATCTTTTCCTTGATTTAAAAGCTTAATTGGCGAAGCTACATGTGCTACCAACATTCTTCGCTGTGGGGTGGCCTCAACAACAGCAAACAGCAAAAGCCCCAAATTATTCTACAACAACTCCAGCCCTACCGGTCAAAATAGGTGCAACTCAAGGATCTATCCTTGGTCCATTACTGTTTAACATTTTTACTAACCAATTGTTTACATCTTGCCCTCACTCACCACTTGTGCAATATGCAGATGACTCCGCAGTCATCATCACAGCAGACTCCCTCTCGGACCTAAATACTATCAAACAAAAATCCTTCTTCTCAATTGAAAACTGGCTCACCAAGAATCAGCTGATTCTAAAAAAAAAAACAAAACAAAAAAAAAAAACTAAACTCCTGCTTTTTCTCCCAGAACTATGAATTATCTATAATCTTCCTTCTCAGTCTCTTCCCTCAAGAATACACCTATCACTGAGTCTCAACACCAAGCTTCTGGGGGTCATCATCATACACGACCAACTCAAATTTGCACTACGTCTCTAACATCAAGAAAACCCACCAAAAACATGGACTTCTGTATAGAAGCAAAAAATGTCTCTTCAAAAAAGCTAAAATCTCCCTATCCCGTGCATACCTTCTTCCTAGCCTATTCTATGGCTCACAAATCCTCACAAATCTTCAGACCACACACCTACCAAAATCAGAATCCACTTGCAAGAAAATTGCTAGGTCCTCACTGATCAAATCTACTACTCTCACCACTGCCTTGTTCTGAAAAGTTCAAACTGGTTAGAATTTCCCCATCAACTGCTTCTCTCTCAGTTTCAGATCATACATCCATATTTGTACCAGCCCTCCTCCTGTCCTGACAGTGCCTCTCTTGTCTTTCTCAATATCCCTCCAAGCTCTCTCTGAAGCTCCAACCAAAACCTCCTCCAGTTCTACAAACCCAAAGGCAAAACAGGGTAAAACCTATACAGCTATTCCCCTGCCCAGTCTTGGAATAAACTTCCTCTAGGCACCAGGATTATTAATCACTCACAAAAATTCAAGACTGCTATCAAAAAACTTTCTAAAGAGCACATAGATCTGTCACTGTAATTACTCTCCATGGCTGTTCCACTTACTACTCTCGTCCTCTCTGTTACCTACCTCCACTTACTTCCTCTTATGCCTACTTTCTGGCTGTACTTCGACCTTCTGCTACTACTTGACTAATGAAACCTACACCTACCTGAGTTCTACTTAAATAAACCATCCATCAACCACTCTTACTCCCAGAAGGGTATAAGCTCATATATGTACTTACCCTGAATTACAAAGATTGTACTGCTTTGATTCAGTCGGATAATCTTGTATATAATTTCTGATGTGTAAATAATGTACATCATTATTAGGTTTATGCTTTTTTATATCTTACTGTATTTACTACTCGATATGTTTGTAGTACTTATGAGGAGCTTTTGGGCATCTGCTGAACAACGGCCTTGGCTCAGCTGGACTAACCTGGTCAACAAATGTCAAATAAATAAAATAAATGTAAGTCCATCCCTGTAAATAAAGGTCCATCACAGTTTTAAACTTACCGTAAGTGACGGACAGTGCCAGGTCCGACAGTTTTGGCATCCCATTGAATTCTCCTCACATATTCATAACCCCAAAGAAAAAACTACAGTTTTGCATCTTCAAAGCCCCAAGTTATACGTTACATGTATTAGGATCATTCAGCCAATAAAACTTTCCCTTTAATCCCATAATATTGCAAACATCCCTTTCTTCTGTTATGTAATTAGCATGAAAGCTGAGGAATAAAGTACAGCTGCATAAGTCCTACTTACCTGTGACTGTAGATATTCATAGAACACATTTGCCTTACTGGCATATGGGTAAGCACTGCCCTACCACCTTTCCTCTGTCAGTCAAGCAAAGCTCAGAGTCCCTCCCACTGCCAGCCTGTAATCACCTGGCATATCAGGGACTGGATTTCAGACCCTTAGACAGGATCCTTTCAGTTTTCTAGGGTCCAGCAAGAAAAAAAGTCGGAAACACAAGTTTTGCAAGCACATACCATTCAAAATAAAAAAAAAACATGCGCATACAACAATAAAGACCACTGGGCTTAGCTCAGTGGCAACTCCAACACCAAACTATGTATATTCAAAAAAGGGGGATGGTAGGTATACCAGTAAGGCAATGTGTTCAATGATCATCTACTGTTACAGGTAAGTTGGACTTGCGCAACTGTAGTATGCTCAACTAATACACCACCTTAGTGGCATATAGGTAGATTTCCAAAGCTTACTCCACCTGGGATGAGGAAGGATAAGGGTCCAGGAGCTCATGGATAATGGTCCTAGTGAAGCCTGCTCTGGATTTAGAAAAAGGCATTCAGCTTGTATTACTTTGCAAAAGTATGGACAGAGAACCAGGTTGCAGCCTCTACAATAATTCAAGTCAACTCCTTTCCTATACACCACTGAAAAGGAAAAGGCCCTGATAGAATGCACCTTTACACTGCCTGGATTCATCTCACCATTGTGGGTGTAACAAAACACAATAACAGGACCACCAAAGAGCAATGATCTGTGTGGAAAAACATTGACCTTTTTTGGCCCTGTGTAGGAAATAAAAATCCTCTCAAGTTTTCCTGAAGGATTTCTTTCTATCAAGGTAGCACCTGAGCTTCCAAAGCACACCCAAGGTATGAAGAATCCTCTCTCCCTTTTTCTTGGGTTCTGGAAAGAAAACAGGGAGATAGACCGAAAAGTAAATTCTGAGACCACTATCGGCATGAAAGAGGAGTTAGTGCAGAACATAACCCTATTCCTGTACAAAATCTGTTAGGGCTGTCCCTTCATGAGAGTTTATAGCTCAAATTCACCTTGCAGATGTCAGAGCAATAAGCAAAACAGTTTTCCACATTAAGAACTTCAGATCAGCTTGAGCTGCCTGTTCGAAAGATGGTAAGGTCAATTCTTTCAGAACATACCTGAAATTCCACGAAGGAGAAATCTGCTTGCAAGGGGGTCTTAAATCTAATACTCCTCTGATGAACTGTTTTACCAAAACAGAAGAAAAAGAAGGATCTACTGGCAGACAAACAGAGACTACCGCTAAATGCACCTTAATGAGTGCATATGATAAACTATCCTGACGTAGCTCACACAAATACTTCAAGACTAGAAGGATGATGACCTCAAGGGACCCTCTGTTCCCAATTTAGGCACCACTTAAAAAAACCTCATCCACAAGTAAACATAAGAGTTTTCAGTAGAAGGCTTTCTGGCTTATTTTAACGCCTGATGAACATCATCATGAAAAAAGTACCTAAACATGGTCAAGACTGAATCATCCAGGCTGTCAGCTGTTTCTCCAAACTGGGATGCACCATTCTTCCCAGGGAATGTATGAGCAATTCCAGAGTGTGAAGACATCTGTGGTAACTGCCCCTGGCCAATACCATAACAAGGGAGAAAGTACAGTTGTGTACACTTACCATAAATGTAGATGTTTGAGTGTATTCACTGTTGCAGTCATTACATTTGGGTAATCTGCTGGCAGGTTGCCCCCAGTTGGCCTGATTAACAAAGTCTTGGGTCCTGCATCAGTTGCTGTCCCTTCTTCCAAGAAGTCAGGTCTTCAGGGGTATAAAACATGCAGCCAACGCCATTACATCAGTTTTTCTTGCCCCAGATGTCAGGTGCCCCCCAAATGGGGAGCAAATAAAATTAAAAATACAAAAATATACCTCCAACCAAAAGCAAATACATCAAAAAGGCTTTTAAGCATAGTAAAAGAAAGTAGAGGTATAGTAAGGGAAAAACAGGGGGCTGGAGGGAGGGTAACCAGGACTGCAACAGTGAATACACTTGAACATCTACATTTATGGTAAGTGTACACAACTGCACTATGTTCTTTGCGTTTCACTGTTGCAGTCATTACATTTGGGTAGATTCCCAAAGCTATGGTTGGGAGGATGGATTTATACAGCATTAGGACCAACTATAAAGCCCTGCAAGACTGCAGTGGCAAAGCCAGCTCTGGATTTAGAGAAAATTGGTAAATGATAATGCTTGGTGAAAGTATGTACTGAACTCCAGGTAGCAGCTTCTAGAATATCCCTGGTAGGAACACCTCTGAGAAAGACTGCAAAAGTAGATGCAGCCCTGGTGGAATGAGATCTGATCCCCTGGGGGGATAGGTTTTCCATGGTGTTTATAGCAGAAATGAATGCAATGACATCCATTTAGAAATGGCTTGTTTTGAAATAGCCTTCCCCTCAGCCCCAGAAGCAAATGCCACTAGCAATTGTTTAGATTTTCTTCGAAATGTAGTTCTGTCCAAGTAGAATCTAAGTTGTCTGTGCACGTCCAAGGAATGCAGAATCCGTTCCCCTTTGTTTTGTGGATTGGGATAGAAGGTTGGCAAATGAATGGACTGGTTAAGAGCCACATTGGAAACCACCTTGGGCATGAAGGATGGATTGGTCCTCAGAGATACCCTGTCCGCATGAAAGATGATGAAAGGCTCCACTGCCATAAGGGCCTGTAATTCAGACATCCTTCTAGCTGAAGTGATTGCCAAGAGGAAGGCCGTTTTCCAAGAAAGAAATTTTAAGTCTGCAGTAGCAGCTGGCTCGAAAGGAGGTAAAGTGAGCTCTTCCAAAACAAAGTTAAGGTCCCATGCAGGGGTAGGAGCTCTCCTGGGTGGCATCAAGTTCTTTGCCCCTCTGAGATACTGTTTGAGCAGGGGATGAGAAAAGGGGGGGTGGTTCTGTGTTACTGTGAGCTGAAACAGCTGAAGCGTGAATTTTAATAGAGGAAAAAGACAGGCCCTTGTGAAGCATCTCAGTTAAGTATTGCAAAATCTGACGTACATTGGGCGCTACTGTGCTCATCCCTAAAGATTGGTTCCAGGCACAGAATCTTTTCCATTTGTCGGCATACGATTTTCTAGTACAAGGTAGTCTCGCCTCCAAGATTACATCTATCACAGGTTTGCTGAGGGATGTTAAGGGTGAATTTAAGTGATTAGCCAAGCTGCAAGGTTCAATGTTGGAAGCGGAGGGTGCAGAATTTGGTTCTCCTGCTGAGACAGTAAGGAAGGTGTCTGAGGCAGGTGCCATGGAGATATTTGTGACACACTGCGCAGGAGTGGGTACCAGTGTTGGCGTGGCCAGTCTGGAGCGATCAAAATAATTTTTGGTTTGTCCTGTTTGACTTTTGGCAGAACTTTGGAGAGCAGAGGCAGAGGGGGAAAGGCGTAGACTGAAAGGTTTTTCCAGCTGAAGGACAGAGCATTCACATTCCAGGCTTTTTTGTGTGGAGTCCTTGTGCAAAATTTGTCCAACTGGTAGTTCTGGGGGGAGGCAAAAAGACCTACGTCTGGGCTCCCCCATTTGCTTGTCAACATGTTGAAAATCTGTGGTTCCAGTTTCCACTCGTGTGGGTCCATGAGATTTCTGCTTAGTCCGTCTGCCAGTGTATTCAGTTTTCCTGGCAAGAATTGAGCTTGCAGTTGCACTTGGTAGCTCGAGGCCGTGTTCCACCATGCCATGGCTAGTCTGCAGAGGGGGTAGGAATGTGTACCCCCCTGCTTGTTTATGTACTACATAACCGTGGTGTTGTCCGTCTTTACCATTAGTTGTCCTGGGTGAATGTAGTCCTTGAAGGCTGTCAAGAGCATTCTGTACAGCTAACATTTCTTTTTGAGTGATATGTAGGTGCATTTGATTTGGGTTCCATTTGCCCTGAATGCACTTCCCTGCCAGGTGAGCCCCCCATGCATAGTCTGATGCATCTGTAGTTAGGGTTTGGGCGGCAGGGGGTAGTGTGAATGGCAGTCCCTTGTTTTGGTATCAGGCCTCTGCCCACCACAGGATCTCCAGGCGTAGGCAAGGTATGATAGGAATCATTGTTTCCAGGCTGTGACAATGTTGACTCCATAGACTTTTTAAGTACCACTGAAGTTTCCTCATATGCAGTCTTGCATATGGAATTAGAAGAAGGCAGGAGGCCATGAACCCCCAAGGCTTGCAGTATGTGTCTTGCAGATAGCAGGGTTTTTGTGGCCACTTGTTTGAAGTAAGTTACCAAATGAATTTGCTTTTATGGTGCGAGGAAAGCCATCTGGGCAGTTGTATTCAAGCTTGCACCCAGGAAAGTAATCTGTTGAGAGGGTACCAGCTGTGATTTCTTTTCGTTCATGGTGTACCCTAGACAAGTTAGAACCCTTTTTACAAACGCTAGATGATTTATAAGTATGGCCTGGTTTTCTGCCTGAATTAGACAATCGTCCAGGTATGGATATATTTGAATATTTCTTTGCCTGCAAAATGCAATTACTGGAGCCAGGCACTTTGTGAATACCCTCGGCGCAGTAGACAAGCCAAAGGGCAGTGCAGAGAACTTATAATGTAAGTAGCCTGCTTTGAAGCATAGGTATCTTCTTGCAAGATTCCCTGATTGGGATATGCAGGTAAGCTTCTTTTAAATCTAGAGTTGCCAACCAGGCATCTTTGCCTAGCATAGAAGTAACTGGTGAAGAGTCAGCATCTTGAATTTTGGAATGTCCAGAAAGGTGTTTAGAGTAGACAGGTCCAGAATTGGATGCCATGATTTGTCTTTTCTGGGTACCAGAAAAAGCCTGGAATAGAAACCTTGCCCCTTTTCCTCTTCTGGTACCGGTTGAATAGCCCCCATGTTTAAGAGGGAAAGTAATTATTTCTGAGCCTCTGCCCAGTGATTTGGGGGCAGGTCTGACCACCACCCTGGTGTTGGCAAAGTGTGGAAATGAATCTGTATCCCTAGAACACTATATTTAAAACCCATTTGTCCTGGGTTATGAGTTCCTAGTTTTTTGCATGAAGAGCAATCTTTTCCTAAAAGGTAAGTACTTGGTAATTTTAAAGGAAAGTCACTGAGACTGTTTACCATATAGGGGTGTCTTGTTATTTCCGATTTGGAAGTGGAGGCCCCCCCATTGCTTAGTTCTGAGAGTCCCTTGGGACTGAAACCTGGTGCTTTTGGTGTGTCTGGGTTTGGCTTGAGTGGATCTGGAAGGAGCTGGAAAGGACCAATTCTTAGTAGGCTAGTGCCTACTAAATCTTGGAGGTAGCACTTGTAAGAAATCTTTTACAGTTTGCACGGTAGTGTTGTCGCCTCACAGTAAGACGCTGTCCGGTTCGATTCTCAGCTAGAGCTTCTTCTGCGTGGAGACATGTGTGAATGGGCATACCTTCGTTGAAGGTTGTGTGTCAGGGCTGGAACTCGGCATGTAAAAATCTACTGCCAATCATTAGTGGACTGGAGTTCCGCTGCGGTGACCCCTAACAGGGAAAAGCCGAAAGAGACAACAATAGATTTAGCTTTATCTTCCATCTTTTTTAGAACTTCTTCAGCCTTATTGCCAAACAGGTGGTCCCGATTTAAAGGAGCATCAACAATTTTGCTTTAACATGATCAGGCAGAGATTGCTCCTTAAGCCAAGCATGCCTTCTAAGCACAGACCCAGTGACAACAGCCCTGCAAGAGGCCTCTAAAGAATCAAAACCACATTGCAAAGTATGTTTTCCAACTTGTTCAGCAGAATGCAATAAAATCCTGTAAATCTTTATTTTCCACACAGTCAGAAATCAACATTATTCTCTGTTTGAGCAATCCCATAATATGCTTTTGATACTTTAGCATATGAAATTGGCAGTTTAAAGCCCGGATAGCCAAGGCTGCAGAAGTATAAACCTTTTTACCCCATCTATACAGTGCCCTGGAGTCTCTATCAGAAGGGGGAGGATTTTCAGCAGTAGAAGCCTTAATGCCCTTGGGCCCCTGAGAAGTGGTTTCTGGATCCGCAACAGGATTTTTTGAAAAGTGATTTGTAGGACTCTGGAACCTGTAGTATCTGTCAGGTTTACTGGGAGCCGGGGGCAGGGAATCAGGGGCCATACTGGATTCCGAAAACACCATCAACAATGTCTAGTACAGGAAGTATAGCCAAAGGCCTATGCTGAGGTAGAAGAAGGAAATCCCTAAGCTTCTTTTTAGATTCAGAAAATTCCTAACTTTCCCAGTGGAAATGCTTCCTTAAGGTATGTAAAGTTTCCCCAAAAGAAAAGTCATCAGGCGGGAAGCAGAGGGAATGGAATCCTCTGCATCAGAATCCTCATAAGTAGGTATGGACAAATCTAGGTCATTGGAAGAATTAGAAGAAACAAAGTCCTGATCAGAAGATTCATAGTCAAGCGCAGTCCTTGGCCTCTTAGAAGGGGGGGGGGGGTGACTACCCCTGATTAGAGTAATAAGATCTTCAGCCATTTTGATCATTTGTTTTTTAGGCATAGGGGCCTGAACATGTGGCCTGGGCGTCATTTTTTTTAGACACAGATCGAGATTTAGGCCTTAGAATAGAAGGTGGAGTCTGTTTAATATGCAAGTCTGTAGGCCTGAATACACCCTCAAAAGCCGATGCCTGCACAGCGGCTCCGGACCCATCCAAGGTAGAGATATCCACGGGTTCCATAGGTGAAGCATCTTGCGGCATACCGGACTCAGAGTGGGTCTCAGTAGAGGCCTGCGAGTCAGAAGTAGCGGGTATCAGGGGCTGCAAAAGCACCTCACTGAGTACTGGCGAACTGGCGAATGGCTTAGGAGAAGCGTCGTCGGCAGTTTTGGACCACAACGGCCTGTCTCTGTCTTTTTCTTTGCATTTTTTCGGAATTCCGGTAGTCAGATGGCTAACCGACGTCATTTCTGGATAAAACTGAAATATTTAGAGGCAAAAACGTACCGACGATGGATAGTGCGCTAATTAAATAAAGCACAAAACCGACAGCAAGGTACATCGTGGTCAGGGCCTAGGCAAGGAATATAGTACAGATGAAAATCTCTATGAGGCATTTGCTTTCCACAAGTAATGCAATTAATAACTTTTACTGACATCAGTAAGGAGCAAGAAAAAGTTTTCCCAATGGGGTACTTAGCTTCAAGTTGAAGACTTCGGTTCTGTAACTCGAAAACGAAAATTTCTCGAGTCGGCCGACCGACACTTTCAAAACAGCTTCTGTTTCGGGCACCGCACGGCAAGAAAGAGTGATGTAATGGCGTCAGCTGCATGTTTTATACCCCTGACGTCATGGAAGAAGGGACAGCAACCAACGCAGGACCCAAGACTTTGTTAATCAGGCCAACTGAGGGCAACCTGCCAGCAGATTACCCAAATGTAATGACTGCAACAGTGAAACACGAAGAACACCCAACACTGCCTGGGTCAATATGGGAGTCACCACATTGATCTCTGGCATTTCTTCCAGAACCCTCAGAAGTGGAAAGGGTGTAAACACAGGTCTATATTAGATCACCAAATGCTTAAAAAAAGCAAACGGTGACTAATCGACCCTATGTAAGCGAAAGCTTACAATGTCGAACTGTCAACAAAACACTTCAAACATTACATTAAGTGGGGGGCTTCGTCCCCCACACCTCCCCTACTTTAAATATACCAACTCCAAGACCGCATTACAGTGCTGAAAACAGCAAAGTAACGAAGTAGCCAAGCAAATTTTTTCCCAGGGAAAGAATTTGCTTAAAAGCGGTTTAGGTATTTCGTCGTTTCAGTCTTTTAAGTTCAACCATTCGAAAGAATGCGTCTTCGTTCTTCTAATTGGAACCCGTAAACACATACAGGATCATATCCTTCCAAAGGAATGAGAATGCATCTGTCTTTCAAACATGGTTGCAAGGATGTCTGGAATAGAAATTCATCATATGTCTGTTTTGAAAGGAGGCAAACAGATCTATCTGAGGTGTTCCTCCATCTGGACTACACATTGGAACACCACTGCATTAAGCTGCCATTCATTTGGATCTACTTAGTCTGTCAGCTACAACTTTTTGCTTTGATGGGATGTATGAAGCCTGAAGAATAAAAGAATGCTGTAAAGCCATAATTTCTAACTGGCACACCCCCTTGTTTCTTATGGTATCACATCACTGTGGTGTTGTCCATAACCAGAATAGAGGAGCTAGACTCCATTAAGTGGTTAAGGACTTTCAAGGTTTGTATCATCGCCAATATTTCCTTGACAGTGATGTGATTCTATGCATCCTTGGGCTACTAAGTAGCCTGCAATTACATGCCCACTGATACTACTTCCCCATATAAATTCAAGGAGTCTGTCTGTACAGACTGTGCTGGAACATGTAGGAAGACAGGAAGTCCTGGATTAATAATCTACACCACTGTAACGCTCCTCTGAGGAAGGGCAGCACCAGTAACTGGGATTCCAGGGAAGTAGGTGCCAGGTCAGACAATTTCAGACATACCATTGAATTCTCCTTACATATTCATAACCCCAAAGAAAACAATACAGAAACAGCACATTTCATGATCAAAACTTTCAAATGAAGCTTTAAAATAAACAATATAAATCTTATACTAAAGGTAAGTTACAATTTTTCATTCAGAAAAAAAAGCAAGTTGGTGGAATACACTATTTCAGGCACTGTTAGAAAAAGCAGAGGGAGGAAATACAACCTCAAAGGGTTTGTTATCAGAATTTATCAGTTGAAGCGAGATCGAGAAGAAGGAGCAGTCATCCAAGATACTACAGCACTAGAAAACTGTGAGGTTCCTGTCTATGGGTCTGAAAGGCAGTTTCTGTACTGCCAGGTGATTGCTCCATCAAAACCACAGACAGGCAGTGGCAGGGACTCACTGCTTTGATAGACTGCCAGAGGAAGGATAGAAAGGCATTAGCACTCATATGCCAGTAAGGAAGTATTTGTTGAACATAGAAAGAAGACAAGATTGTAGATCAGAGTGTATGTGCTGTATCTTTAAGACGCATATCAAGGACTGAACGTGCACATATAAGTATCGGGCATGTGCAATATTTCCTGTGCCATTTTGAGTGTGTAGCCAGAGTGAGCATTTATGACTGCAGTAGTTTGTAAACAAGCTACTCAAGTTAAAGTCAGTAAACTTCTATTGTGATGTGTTTGTATATAATAAAGCTGCTTGAACAGAACCCACAAAGACTCTATCGTGTCCAAAGTAGAACGACGACAAAGACTGAAAAGGAAAGAGGCCATAAAGTGGGGGATGGAGACAGGGGATGTTACAAAACATAGACCTCAGAGAACAATAGCACTAATAAGACCTGGCCCTGGAAAAAAATGTTCAGTATACAGTGCCTTAAGGAAGTGTTCAGGGAAGATCCAAGTTTCCACAGAACAAGTACTGTCTTAAGGTTCCATTACAGAAAAAGGCCATGGAAACAGCCACTGCTGCAACACTGAGGTCTCTGAGATACAAGCAAGGTGGTGCAACACTTTCTATTTGCAAAGGCAATGCAACTGGCTAAACATCTGTAAAGGGTTAAGCCTGGTAATCTTCTTACCCAGTTTAGATTTGGAAAGAGTTGAAAAAACAGTCTTTTCCTGAATCATCTCTTTCTGTCCATGTAAAATCTGAGCTCTCTGTGGACATCTATGCAATGGAAAAGATATTCCTCCCAGCCAATGCAGTCTGGGAAAATACTAGATGATTAACCATCTTAGATTAGATCCTGTCGTAAAATCTGTCATGAAAGATTAGGTAGTCCTTAGTGATGCCTTCTCTTTATAGGAATTCAGCTGAAGTTTAACATACAATGCCTAGTTCTTTGCTATTCTCCTTGCAGAAATACTTCCAATGTGGCTGCACACTGATCAAAAGCTTAATTTCAGATCTCCCAGTGTGAAAAAACAAACTGAGTGATAGGGGCCAATAACTCTGCAAGATTTAGTAAATTCAATTATTGGCTAGCAAGTAAACTGCATGGATGTCTGCAAAGAAGAAACTTAGAGAATCTGATAAAAAATCAACTAGAATGGGTGAAGAGAAAACAATGACTGGAAAGAATACTGCAGCTGTTCAGCAAAAGACAGTTCAAGCTCCAGCTTTGGTACGAGACATGGCTTCCAGTAATTCAGTGGAAAAAAATAAAAATTAAATGTACTCAGAGCTGATTAAAATAAAACATTGGAGTATACCAACTCAAAAAACAGAAGGCTGTCAAAATGGAAGAAGCTTTAAACAGCTATTCAGATGAACTGATAAAACTGAAAAGCCAAAGCTGAAATGAAGAAAAGGCTGAGTAAGAGAATGCTCAAGAAGAGCTGTTTCAAAATATCGTAGAGTTGCAGGACACAGCACACAGGGATAGCCTGATACTTTCTGCTGTACCAGAGAAACTGGAAGGAACTGACTATTAATTTTATGAAAGCACAAATAAGCAACTTGACTGGTATTCTACAGCAGGATTTTCTGCACAGGGCACATCATGTGTATGCTTCAAAGCTGGCCATGAGAAAGTAGCAAAGACCTGTATTAGTAAAGATGCAATCATACCAGAAGAAAGAATTGATCCTGATTGTGACAGAAGGGCACAGTATTAAAAACTAGAGACAGCAGAATGTTTGTGGAAAATTATTATTCATTGGACACCAGGCAGAAGAGAAGAAAATTTATCCCAACAATCAGGGAATGTTGAGAGGCAGGTGTGAATTTCAAGCTGTTGTATCCAGATGTCTTCACAATATTTTTTCCTAGAGGATCAAAGTAATTTTTGATGCTGCATAGGCTACGAAAGAAATACAAACTTTTCAACAAAAAGTGAGCCAATAAACAGAAGGGGACTATTTCACATTCTTCTGATAACAAAGCTCATAGAGAAGCTCTGACAGATAAGCCTCTTCCAATTTTCCAAAGGAAAATGCATGAGAAAAAGAACAGAAAAAAAAACACAGAAGTTGAGTGAAAGAATCAGAAGTTCCTTGGACTTGAACCACAGTCTGAGGCTGGAAGATGGCAGTGAATACAAAGAAACCAGTAACACTGAAACTATGCGAGATCACAGAACATCACCTGCATTTCTAAAATATGTCTTTACAAGAAAAAGTGGAAATACTGGACTTTTGTTGACTGTTAAACTTGTGGGGGACAGAAAACTGTATACCCCACTTCATGTCATTAATGTTTGGGAGGAGACTAAAAGGAAGGGAAAAAGTAATTGCAAGTAAAACAATTTTTGTTCTTAACAGCATTTGTATAAAACATTTCATGATATAAATTGCACGTTATACAGAAAATCATGCAGATGAAGAAAAGGCTGAGTAAGAGACTGGTCAAGAAGAGCTGTTTCAAAATATCGTAGAGTTAGAGGACACAGCACACAGGGATAACCTGATATTTTCTGCTGTACCAGAGAAACTCAAAATCATTTTCAGTTACTGCTGTATGTGATAAAAATAAAGTAAGCAAGCACCCTTTTTTCTTTCTTTTTAGTTTTAAGAAATGTATATCTTACAATGCAAAAAGAGAAGAAAGGCTGCACAAAAGCATGTTAAAGTTGATGTGCTGTAATCCTGGGTTGTTGGAGTTGGTGATGGGGTTTAGAAGTGCACAAGTAATAATGCATGTAGAGTTGATGTATTTTTTTTTTCTTACTTTTGCATACAGAATGTCTGGATTAGGATCCGTGGCTTAATGTAATAACTTTTTTCGTGTAAGCAAGTAAATAAGAGAACACTGAATATAATGAAAAGTTTCCTTTAACAAATAAATGTTAAGTTTGAGAAGTCTGCAGCTGAAAGCAGATGTACATTTTATTCTTAAGTTTCTGTAGAGACAACCTGCAATAAAAGGCAGACCACATTTTTAAGGCTAAAAGCTAATGTTTTCTGAAATTACACAAGCCGTTTCTAAAATCTTGAAGGTGAATAAAGATAAGAAAAGAACAGACAGCAATTACTGTAAGTGGAAACACAGATGTAACGTGGTTTAGCACGGATAACCTTAACTTACGGTCAAGTTTTGCCTCTGTGTGCAGCTGTCAATTTGGGACAACTGTTCCTATCAGAAGGGTTAAACTTCATTATTTGAAGGTGTACATAGTTTTGTGTTTGTTATTTAGGTTATGAATGTGTTTTTTTTTTTTTTTTTGGAGGGTTTTCATTAAAACAAAAAGTCTTGTAAAATGTGACAGGTTCAAATGAAGATGACAAAAACAACTCTATAAAAGATCAACCTGACAAACATTACCGGGTGCATGTAACACAAAAGCTGGAAACAAGAAATTTAAAATAAGCTGTCATATATTCTTGCATACGCTGTTGGAAACTCCTGGGTTCTGGCTTGTGTGATTCTCAAAGAATCTGGAAATATATCGCTGATTGATAAGTATGTTTCTTGGCATTTTAACCTTTCAGAGTTCTGCATTGTCTTAATTTTGCCTGACGGAATTGTTTGCCTGACTGAATTATTTTATATATTTTCTTGCATTGGTTTATGTTTCTTGTTAGATATTATGAATATAAATATGCTGAAAGATAAAGCATAGAATAAAAAGTTTGCTTGAATATATGTATAGAGTTTAGCAATGTAAAATGTGCATTCATACTATATGTATAACAGACAGGCTTCTCTTCACAGCATCAAAAAGAAAAGCCTAACAAAGCAATATTGGAAAGCAAGGATTATATGATTTTCTCATGTTTGCAGAACAAATATCTATTAACAGACATCCTTTTTTATAAATTCAGCAATACGTGATGTTTTTCCAGTAGGAACAGCTTATATAGATGTTTCCTTTCAGAATGGCATCCTCACATCAGCAAAAGTGCTTAAATCACAAAGGACAATAGAAAAGTCTAAAAACAGACATTATGTGACTTCCCATAGAAGGCCAGAAAAATATACCAGGAGGAAATACCAATCTCTTGTGTGCGTGACTAGCTCTGTATATAGCTATTGTAGTAATTCAGTTATGTGAGAGAAGGACAGAGAGGTATTTTGTAGAAGTCATCATTCATATCTGTAATGAAGGAAAACTTTGTAAATATATACTACAAATCTGACAGACTACATGTGGTTTGTTATAAAATAAGTTATCTGTAACTGTGCTTATAGCTGCAAAATATATTTCTTTATCAGTGTGCAATTTGAAAGGCTTGGTGCTTTAAACAGACTACAGATGGAGTCATGATGTGTCTCTGATTCAGCAGTAAACAGCACAGCAAGACTGTGTGTTTTAAGAAGACTTCAAATCTCACAGTAAGCAAGCAAGCAGCAAGCAGAGCAGCACAATATAATTTTTCAATGGTGATCCTAGCCTGTATCCAAAAACAGGGGGAGTGAATGGGTAATGTCACTCCTGTAAAAGCACAGCAACGTTTATGTGAAGTACTTCAGATTTCTAAAGTTTTCAACAGTTTGTAGCAATACAGTTTAATAGACGTCTAAATCCGGTGAGACTGCATTGCAGGAAGGTGGAGCAGTTCCATAAATTCTCCAGAAAAGGTACAAGATGAAGTTGTAAGACTGAATCTGCCAGTTTTGCTGTACCAACTTCACAAGTGACTACAGAAACTTTTCAACCATCTACAGTAAAGCAGCTTGGCCATCTGCCTGTCTGTTGACTGGTAAGTGTGTTACATACAGTATGAATGCCATAGAGGTAATAATAATAACAGAATAAATGTATATACAGCATATTAGCAAATGTAAAACCTTTAGGGCAAGTTAATAGTAAGGCATTATGCAAATGGATTGCAATTTGATAGTAAGGCATTATGCAAATGGATTATAATATTTGACTGGTATCTGAAATAAAATCATGTGTGGTATAAAAATGTTTATTGTGTGTACAATGTGATAAAATACAGTGCATGGCATTATCCAAAGGTTAGACTGTACAGACAAAAATTGTAAAGGTAAAGAACAAAGAAAAGTTAATATGTTGACATTATATTCAAATGTTAAGACAGTTATGTTCTGTCACCAGATGTAAAAGGTTTATTTCAGAGTTGCAACAACAGTCAAATCAGTTACTGATAGAAACTCTAGTACATTTTGTTACAAAGAAATGTAATAAACTTCTAAAAGACAGACACAATGAGTTCAGGAAGCTTAGACAAGTTATACACACATCTTTTCAAAAGTGCATAGGAGTTTCAAATTCAGCAGAACAGCTTACTAAAGAATGTCAGAAAGACCATGCAACATCACAGGAAATTCAACTGCAATTGCAGGATAAAGGAAATAAATTAGCTCAACTGACAAAGACTGGGAATTTCCTGCATACACAGTTAATCTGTGCAAAAGAAATATATTTTATAATATGTTTATGTTTTGAAAATGGTTAAGCATGCATGCTAGGATGGTAGGGACATGACATGCTTGCATAAAGATATACATATACAAGACAGACATGCATGTGTGTTCTTTTCATCTAGAGTACATTTGTTTACAATGCACAAAAGCAAAAGGCAGACAGCAGCAAATATAAATAAACATATGTTATAATTGTACAGTAACACCAAACAGTTAAAGTTCTGAATTTTAAAAATAAATAAAATCACAGATGGTATTAGTCAAACAGTTTTTGTAAAATTAATGGCAGGACAGTTAAATAGTTAAATAAAGTAAAAAATACTGAAATCCATGTAAGGTAATTGTAAAATAATGTCTATTTATGTAGTATAAATGCATAGTTATGCAAATCACAATCACATTAAAGGAAAAATGCCAAAAGAATTAATTATAGTTTATAGAGTATAGAATGTGAGCTCAGACCTTCCTAGACTGAATGCTGGAAAGATCAGATAAACAACAAGACTGATTGCCAGACAAGTAGCCTGAGTTTTTCTACAGCATAATTGTTATTAAAACATACTTGTTAAAATGTTTACAAGCAGCACTATTTAGTAATTGTCATAAAATGCCACAATTGTGCATAGATGTCACTGATAATCTGTTTGCAAGTAAATGTTAAAAGAGAAGAAAAAACCTCAGTTGCATCAAGTACAGCCATCAAATGGGCTATAGTATATAAACAGTTCAAATCAATTGTGCAGGAGGGTGTAAATACCTACTAGAGGTAATATACAGTGAAAGCTTTATTTAGTAACCTAATAAAATAAGTGTGTAACCAAAGTGTTGGGCTGACATACATTCTATTCTCACAGCATAGGGCAGGTAAACAGTGCTGAAGTACTAAAGGGGGAGGGGCACTTTCTCAGTTTTGTGAAGTTGGTACAGCAAAACTGGCAGATTCAGTCTTACAACTTCGTCTTGTACCTTTTCTGGAGAATTTATGGAACTGCTCCACCTTCCTGCAATGCAGTCTCACGGTTAGGCGTCTATTAAACTGTAATGCTACAAACTGTTGAAAACTTTAGAAATCTGAAGTACTTCACATAAACGTTACTGTGCTTTTACAGGAGTGACATTACCCATTCACTCCCCCTGTTTTTGGATACAGGCTAGGATCACCATTGAAAAATTATATTGTGCTGCTCTGCTTACTGCTTGCTGCTGCTTGCTTGCTTACTGTGGGATTTGAAGTCTTCTTAAAACACACAGTCTTGCTGTGCTGTTTACTGCTGAATCAGAGACGCATCATGACTCCATCTGTAGTCTGTTTAAAGCACCAAGCCTTTCAAATTGCACACTGATAAAGAAATATATTTTGCAGCTATAAGCACAGTTACAGATAACTTATTTTATAACAAACCACATGTAGTCTGTCAGATTTGTAGCATATATTTACAAAGTTTTCCTTCATTACAGATATGAATGATGACTTCTACAAAATACCTCTCTCTGTCCTTCTCTCACATAACTGAATTACTACAATAGCTATATACAGAGCTAGTCACGCACACAAGAGATTGGTATTTCCTCCTGGTATATTTTTCTGGCTTTCTATGGGAAGTCACATAATGTCTGTTTTTAGACTTTTCTATTGTCCTTTTGTGATTGACTGTATAAGCAGTACTGCACAAGGGTCTGAAATAAAGCTACAGAAAAAATAACAACAAGGGTCTGAAATAAAGCTAAAGAAAGAATAAACAACAAGGGTCTGAAATAAAGCTACAGAAAAAATAAACAACAGGGGTCTAAAATAAAGCTACAGGAAAAAATATCTAATTCCTTCTTGACAATACTCTTTTATGGGGGGAAAAACAGGTATTAGTGTATTAGAAATACTGGTAAACTGGATTAAACCTGACAGGATAAGATATTTTACAAGTTGTTAAGTATCATAATGGTTATTATTGTATTGTTTAGAATTAAACTGCATTTACAACCTGTTAAATTGTAAAGCTATACAAGAGATAGTTTAAAAAACAAGAGATGGCTTAAAATTGATAAAGCTATAGAAGACAGAATAAAGATATGCAAAATGCATAAATGTTTCTAATAGCAAGAATGGTCACTATTTTTAATATGTTTTTGGCAAAACAATGTTGGTATAAAAAGCATGAATATTTTTAATAATTGTTGAGTATGTAGTTTAAAATAACAGGACATATGGATATGGTATCAATTCCACTGGATATTTCTAAAGAGACATAAAAATTTCCAAGATTTTGCTCAATATTAATGTTATTAAATTTGTAAGATTAGACTAAACGTACTTTATAGTCATTGTATGTACAAATGCAGAAGAATTCAGTACAAATGATAGTCTTTGTATGTACAAATGCAGAAGAATTCAGTACAAATTAAATGACTGTCTAGTAATAAATATGTGTGAAAAAACATGTTTTAAAAAAATGGGTCCAGGATACCTACTAGATTGAAATGCAAGAATAGCAAACAGTCTGTGTAAATACATACTGATCAGGATACATTGTAATAAGTTCAAAAGTAATTTGTCAAGTTGTAATATCACTGGTTTTACCTCAATTAGAGGAAAATTATATTAACTAAAATGTACATAACATTCTGTAGTGTATAAATCATGTTTTTTTTTAAATCCAGTATTATCTAAGCCCAATTCAGTACTTTACCAAGATGTTAATGGGCAGTTCAAAGACATGACCACAATCTTATGGTTTAAATGACATTGAAACTGTATATTTTCAGCAGTGTATAAATGCTTGCAGCACATAGTTATTGTCTCTTATAGTTAATTCAACAGTTGCAAAGAGTTAATGAAACAATTCTAAGTCATAAATTAAATTCTGTGATTGCAAAAGAATAAATTAATCAAGTAAAATTAAAACAGACAGCTCATAACTGATAAAATATTTTCACAGAATGGTCTGCAAAAGAAAAAGTTGTTAAATACATTCAGGTTTGGTAGTAATGCATGTTTTCATTGTATTAACTATGTAAATTTGCATTTTGACTTGTATCAAAAAAGACTAAAGGTTTTGCTTCTTAATGTGTTTTTTATATAGAATGTTTTGAGTATGTTTAAAAACAGAGGGAATTGTTAGATATTATAAATAGAATGCTGAAAGATAAAGCATAGAATAAAAAGTTTGCTTGAATATATGTATAGAGTTTAGCAATGTAAAATGTGCATTCATACTATATGTATAACAGACAGGCTTCTCTTCACAGCATCAACAAGAAAAGCCTAACAAAGCAATATTGGAAAGCAAGGATTATATGATTTTCTCATGTTTGCAGAACAAATATCTATTAACAGACATCCTTTTTTATAAATTCAGCAATACGTGATGTTTTTCCAGTAGGAACAGCGCATACAGATGTTTCCTTTCAGAATGGCATCCTCACATCAGCAAAAGTACTTAAATCACAAAAGGACAATAGAAAAGTCTAAAAACAGACATTATGTGACTTCCCATAGAAGGCCAGAAAAATATACCAGGAGGAAATACCAATCTCTTGTGTGCGTGACTAGCTCTGTATATAGCTATTGTAGTAATTCAGTTATGTGAGAGAAGGACAGAGAGAGGTATTTTGTAGAAGTCATCATTCATATCTGTAATGAAGGAAAACTTTGTAAATATATGCTACAAATCTGACAGACTACTTGTGGTTTGTTATAAAATAAGTTATCTGTAACTGTGCTTATAGCTGCAAAATATATTTCTTTATCAGTGTGCAATTTGAAAGGCTTGGTGCTTTAAACAGACTACAGATGGAGTCATGATGTGTCTCTGATTCAGCAGTAAACAGCACAGCAAGACTGTGTTTTAAGAAGACTTCAAATCCCACAGTAAGCAAGCAAGCAGTAAGCAGAGCAGCACAATATAATTTTTCATTTCTCATCTGTCCTGAAACTGTTTATTCCCCCTCGCACCCTACTCTTGTAGAGTTATTATAGTCGGTGGCTTTGCAGTTGCCCGCCCCTACTGTAAATTTGATCTGAGACACCCCTCCCAGTCTGGTGTTCACTCTACTTAATAGAGAGAGAACATTTGAGAAGGCCAACCCAATTAGGTTCTTAACCTCTGCTCCTCCTTCCTCTCTCCTTGCACTTTACTAAATTGCACTTTACTAAAAAATAAAAACAAACAAAAAAAAAATTACATTTTATTTTGCTTTTGCCTCTTCTTAAAATTACTCAATTGTATTTATTCTGCTGCACTTATTACTGCTTGGTAGTAGCCTGATTAAATTGTAACTGTTATTCTAAGCTTTTCGGTTTAAGCACTTGGGCTTCAGACCAGTTATTTTACATTAAGAAGGTTTGTGGTCTGCACTCTTGTGGGAGGAGAGGTTAAATTCTGTCCTTCTGAGCTTGGAATTTCTGGTTAAAGGAATATTGTGCCTGCTTATTTGAACTGTTTCTTTCTGAAATTGGTGCACCTTGTTTGCTGTAGCATAGACTAGATTCAGGCATGCTGAATCTAGCTTTGTTTGTATAACTTGAGTACTAATCAAGGCCATCTTTTTGGAGAAGGTTCCCCTGCATCCAAGTGGCAGAAGTCTGCAGTTAGAACTTGTCTGATTGAAGACTGCTGGAACAGGGCTCAGTTTTGAGCTTTTTACTGGTTAATTGGGTAATTTGTTTAAATTAGTTTGCTAGTTTTCTATTGTTATATAAAAAATTGCACTTTACTCATCTGCTTTTACTGCATGTGTGTTTCTTCCTACTTTATTGCATTTATTCTGCTGCATTTATCACTGCTTGTTAGTAGCCTGATTAAATTGCAACTGTTATGCTAAGCATTTGGTTGAAGCACTTGAACTTCAGACCAGTTGTTTTACATTAAGAAGGTTTGTGGTCTGCACTGTTGTGGCAGGACATGTAACTTGCATCATTCTGGGAGTTGCTGATTGAAGGCTTATCATTCTGGGAGTTGCTGATTGAAGGCTTATTGTCTGTTATTCTAAGAGTGTATTAGTTCTGGTTTAAGCACTTGGGTTATGGGCCAGTTATTTTACATTAAGGAGGTGTGGTCTGCAATTCTTTGGGAGGAGAGGGTAGATTCTGCCCTTCTGAGCTGGGAGTTTCTGCTTAAAGGCTTATTGTGCCTGCTTATTTGAACAGTTTCTTTCTGAAATTGGTACGCCTTGTTTGCTGTAGCACAGACTAAATTCAGACCTGCTGAATTTAGCTTTGTTTGTATAACTTGAGCACTAATCCAGACCATCTTTTTTGGAGAAGGTTCCCCTGCACCCTAGTGGGAGAAGGTTGCAGTTAGAACTTGTCTGATCAAAGACTGCTGGAACGGGACTCAGTTTTTAGCTTTTTATTGGTTAATTTGTTTAAATCAGTTTGCTCATTTTAATACTGCTATATTTAAAAAAAAAACACTTTATGCATCGCCGCTTAGCTAGGGTTAAACTATTCCTGGCGCCATAAAGTCTTCTCTTCACATTTTCCTTAAGAACTAGCCAGTTTTTTAGTTTTAGCACTCAAATCTGTTTCTTTGAGCTCAGCACTTGTTCAGAACTCACTGTAAGCACTAAATAAGCTACAAATTACTACAGCACTCAACTTTCCTTACTTGTCTAGAGGAATACAATTTTTAGTACTTAATAAACAAGCACCTATCCAGGCATGTCTAAAGGTCAAGCTCCTGGTGTCTACCTGATGAATCTGGGCATCTTGGGGCAATGCAGCAATTGCCTCGTACACAGACAACTCTCTCCTCCTAACACTACAACCTGTAAGAGATGTACTTATATAGCCAAACTGGAAGCAAAGATCTCTTCACCCAAGACTGGACTAGACAGTCCAGAGGAGAAGGTAAACACTTGCACCACACCACACTCATCACATAGTCCCTCAAAACCTACACCACCAAAGCACACACATAGCAACACAAAACACACACCTACATTCACCAAGGCTCTCGATAAAAATCTACTCAAGCAACAGAGACCTCCAAAGCAGAAATGCATGCAACCTCCACCCCCCCAACACAACCCAAATGACACAGACCACAGACTCAGTGTGCCACTCAACCACAGCCAATAAGGCATAACAACGTACCCAACACTCTAGTCATAGGTAACGCTATAGTCAGGCACACTGGTATTCCACTCACCAGGGTAAACAAGGAGAAGGTTACTGTCAGCTGCTTGTCGGGTGCCAGGATCCACCACATATCGTATGCATTCAGGTCACTCCACAACAAGTACAAATATGACTCTGTCATTGTCCATGTTGGTGTGAATGACCTGAGACGTACCTCCCTGGACTACATGAAAAGAGACATGGAGGAGTTCTTCGATCTTGTAGCCCAAGCAGGTATGACCCTAGCCTTCAGTAGCATCCTGCCATCACCCAGAATGATACCACAGTACAAGGGCAAAATGATTGACTTCCAACAATTGGCTAAGCTTCTGGAGTCATTCTAACTGGATCCAGTATCTGCCTGGGATGACATGATTGACAGACCAGGATGCTTTGCCAGAGATAGCCTGCACCTGTTGCCCTTGGGATTCCGGATATTGGCTAAGGCTCTTGCCACCCCTATAGTGGCTTTTTTAGGCAAGGTTCAAATGACAAATTCACCAAGGTAACAGGTAAAAGCAAGCAAAATCTGAGTACTGCTACTCAAAGTCTAAACCTCAAAATGCATTCACTCGAGGCACTCCTTAAAATGGAGAACATCGACATCTGTGCAGTGACAAAGACCTGGTTCAAGGCTCCAGTGAGCACCCCTGAATTACCAGGCTACAATTCATACCACACCTTTCGGCCACCTAACCTGGACCAAAACACTAAAGGTGGAGGCGTGTCCATATTCATTAAGGATATCCACACCTTCAGCATAATGCATCCAAGATTATCCAAGTGCAACTAACTCTGGGCAAGACCGCAATCCAAATTGTAACTTGCTACAGATCCCCCACTATGCCCCAGGACTCCCACTACTCATTTCTTGATACACTGGAAAATATTAGGGTACAACCCAACACCCTAATAATGGGCGATTTCAACTACCCCACCATTAACTGGGAAAACTACTCATGTACAAACTCTTTTGCTCATCTTTTTCTGGAATTCATAAATTCCAACGCCTTGGATCAAATTATCCACACCCCCACCAGGGGCAGCAATACCCTGGACCTGGTCATTACCAACATGGGCGACCGGTGTTCCACACCAGAGGTCAATTCCTCATTGGTCAGACCAGACCACAAACTAATCAACCTAGACATCCACATCCCACTCCCACCCCCATTAGGGAAACCACCGTAAAACATTTCTCCAAAGCCGAAGTGGCAAACTTCACGACACCCATGCCGACAGACTATAGAGGTACGACTGCTGAATCCTACACAAATGCACTTTATAAGCACTTACATGAGTGCATGGATCATGTTATCCCTCTACAAAACCATGATGCTATCCTCCAAAAAGAGGAAGCCAATCTGGTGGTCCCCTACCATAAACAAAACTCTACAACAGAAGAAAGAAACTGTTGCAAAAAAGGGTAAAATCCCATGACTGGAAGAACTCCCTGGTCAGCCTCAGTAAAAAGCTGAGATCCATCATAAAATCCTCCAAAGCTAATTATAAAAACAAAATTGCCACTGATTCTAAAGACAACCACAAAGCATTCTATAGTTATGTCAAGAATCTCAATGGCAACACTCAGATTTGCTCTGAGTTGCAGCACAATGGCACTAAATATACAGAATCAACTGATATTGCCAATATCCTGGCAGATAGGTTCAGTGCTAACTTTACCCCCCACCCCCTAAAGGGCCCATCTCTATACAGGAAGAATGCAAAGTTCCTGTAATCATGGCTCCACAGGTAAAAAACACTCTCCAAAGCCAAGAACACAGCATCCATGGGACCTGACAACATCCCAGGCTGCGTTCTACATGAACTACAGAATGAACTGGCACCCCACCTAAGCATCATGTTCAATCATAGCCTCACCTCAGGCTTTGTGCCCACTGAATGGCGCACACTGACCGTTATCCCACTCCACAAAGGGGGAGCCACCACGGACCCCGGGAACTAACAACCCATTAGCCTAACGAGTCTCGTCTGCAAGGCCATGGAACATATCATCATGGAATTTATAAACAAAGATATTGGTAATCTCCAAACTCTGGACCCCACCCAGTTCAGGTTTGTAAAAGGCAGATCATGTCTCCTAAACCTGACTGACTTCTTTGAAGTAGTCACCAAAGCCGTAGATGAGGGTAAGATGGTTCACACAGCCTATCTAGATCTCGCCAAGGCTTTTAACACCATCCCCCACTCTGGAATTATAGATAAAAACTACGTATAAATCCCTTTGTCACAAGATGGGTTGCCAACTAGCTCACTAACAGAACCCACAATAGCTCACTAACAGAACCCACACTGTGAAAGTAGCAGACTCCAAATCAGACTTCAGACCAGTGACAATTGGAGTACCACAGGTTCAGTCCTGGGTCCTCTTCTGTTTGCTATTTACTTTTCTGAAGTACAGGCTAACATGAAGGTCTTTGGCTAATGAAGTTCACAGATGACTGCAAACTAGGAGCCATAACTGAAACTCCTAATGATGTGGACATCCTACAAAAGGGCCTCACTGAGACAGATGCCTGGTGTCAAAGCCATGGCCTCAAGCTCAATGCCAAAAAGTGCACTGTCATCCTCTTTGGTAAAAACTCTGTACCCATGAGCTACCACATAGGTGGTAGTCTATTTAACCCTGAAAGTGTGATAAGAGACCTTGGGACACAGGTAGACAGTAGTCTCTCCTTTGATAAACACATCGCCACAGTAGTCAGGAAATCCTTCTATATGGCACACCTCATCACAAAAGGTTTCTCATCCAGGAAAAAAGAGGTCACTGTTCCACTCTACTCGTCACTCATTAGACCCATTATATAGAGTACAACGCCCCTTTTGGTATGTACCTCACAAGACATCTACAACAGCTGGAAAGGCCGCAGAAATACCACACAAAGAGGATTACCAGCCTCAAACAGATGTCCTATGCAGACTGTCTCACAAAACTCCAGCTTTACTCCGTCACATATCGTCTACTCAGAGGCGATCTCTGCCTAACATACAAAGCTATGTCAAACCCAGAACTGTTGGATATGCTCCACTTAAAAAAAATCGCAATCCCTCCAAGCTACACACTCTAGGGACCTAAACCTTGTCACCACAGTAAACAGAACATGCTGGAGGGATAGATTCCTGTCCCAGAGACTTCCCATACTCTGCAAAAAACTACCTATCTATATCAAACAAAGCTTCTCATTAGCACTCTTCAAGAAAAATCTTGATGACTGGATGGGAAATAGGAAATTCACCCCGGGGATCACCTCTGTGGTTCTGCTCGACAGGGGCACAGGAAAATAATTTTCTTGGGTGACGAAAGCTTGGCTAGGCTTGTATAGGCCCTAGGGCCGATAGCCTAGTACCTACCTATGAACCTGGAAAAAATAACTTATCATAATGACAACATTATCTAATTTGTTATGGAAAGTTAAGGACCTCACAGATATAGACAAAAAGGAAAGAGGACTGAATTTATATTAAGGAATGCAGTGTGCAAATAGGAATGCTACAGGAGCCACACTTGAAAAGAGATGAGCATGTGAATTTGACAAAGAAAGGATTTTAAGAGGGATATTCAGCAGAGTAGCAGGGACAAAGGAAAAGGAGGTATTTATACTAAATGCTAGAGGAGCTCTAATACTGATAGAAAAGGGAAAAAAAGGTATATTGATTTCTGGTAGTAAGGGGCAACTGGCAATGGTGGAAGATTATGCTGGCATGTATTTATAATCCAACTAAAACTTCTATTATGGAGCTTAAGAAAATTTTGGGAGAAATAATCCACTTTCAGCAAGGAATATTACTTGTCGGTGGGGACTGAAATTTGATTTGCACCAATGAGGATATAATCTGGGGGACCTAAAAGAGAAAATAAAAGGGTAGATTTCTAAAGAAACTTATGAAAATATTTGATAAGGAAAATGTGAATTCAGTAGTAGGAACTCAAAGAATTTACATATTATTCCCCAAGGTACAATAACTGGGCTAGACTAGACAAATTACATTTCCATTTCATAGGAACATGTGCATTTAACTGAAAGCTTTAACACATCCAATAACTACTTCAGACCATGCACCAATAAAGAATAGTTGTGTAAAATCTTACCATAACCAGAGATGTCCTTCGTTTCTATATGCTGCAGTATTCACAACACGAGGGAGTCTGTCACCAGCTGACTGTACATCTGGCCAGTATACAAAAGTCTATTGCTACTGTGAGGTATGTGCGATGCTGCACATCAGCAAATGTACGTCAGTCATAAAGGGACGTTGGGTATAAAGCAGATGTCAGCACATACCAACCTTAGAACTGAATGCCGCAAAAAGCACCAGCTTGATCTTAGTTGAGGAAGACATGCCACCAGAAGCCAGGCAAGCATCAGGGGGAAGACAAGGGAGGAAAGTAATACTGCAGCATATAGAAGAGAAGGACATCTATGGTTATGAAAAGATTTTATACAACTATTCTATGTCCTTCTATTCACATGCTGTAGTATTCATAACAAGAGGGTACCAAAACTCATGCAGAGGAAGAATTGGGTGGAGGAGCAGAAGTATTCTCCACAAAGCCATTCAAACTAGCTCTGGAAAAAAACAGCCCTGGACATGGAAATGACATGTAATTTATAGTGTTTAGTGAAGGTATGAACAGAAGACTAGGTAGCTGTCTAGGATAGAGTAAGTATGCAACCCTTTAAAGAAGGCTCCAGAAAAAGACACTGCCCTAGTGGAATGTGCCCTAACAGGACAGGAGAGATTCTTTCCATTGGCTATACAGCAGAAGGAAATAACTTTTGAAATCCAAGAGGAGATAGTCTGCTTGGAAACAGGTTGACCCAGGGCCCTTTAGTGATAGGAAACAAACAAGTGTTGAGGCTTATGGATTGGTTTGGTTTTGTCCAAATAGTATCCGAGTTGCCTATGCACATCTAAAGTGAACAGAATCCTCTCACTGGAGGATTGAGGAAAGGAAAAAAAACTGGAAGGCTGGCAGACAGAGATAACTCATTAACTACCTTAGGCATAAAGGTGGGATTAGTGCGTAAGGAGACCCTATCCCTACAGAAGACTGTGAAGGGGGAGGAAGACATCAGAACCTGTAACTCAGAGACTCTTATGGCAGAAGTAATGGCCACAAGAAGGACAGTTTTCAAGGTGCAATGTTGTAGAGAAGAGAAACTTGCTGGTTCAAATGGGGCCAGGGTAAATTTCTCCAAGACAAAATTGAGATCCCAAGGAAGAAGAACTGGTTTCTTTGGTGGTCTGATGTGAAGGAAGCCTTTTAAGAAGAGTTTAACTTCCAACCTGGAAGTTAAAGGTGGAGACATAGGCAGACATGCAGAGACAGTAGAAAGACGAGCTTTAACTTAGGAGTAAGAGAGCCCACTCTTAATTAACTCTCACAGACAGTGGATGTCCCAATGGTCCTGTCCTAATAGTGGCTGTAAATCCTTTTTGAGACACCAGATGGAAAACCTCTTCCATTTGGAAATGTAGGATTTCCTCATTGTGGGTTTTGGCTTCCTGCAGAACTTGGAGCATGTCCTCAGAAAAAAAGGTGTCTGAAGGGAATCAAAACGTTATCACCCACACAGTCAGATTTAGCACAGACATCTGTGGATGTACTAGATTTCGTACACAACTCACTGTATCAATAAATCCAAAAATAACTAAGACGCTGAGCAAAAAAACAACCTTTATGACAAGACAAAGCTTTCAGGTATTACACCCTTTCTCAATGTTTAGCACAGGTTCAATTTAAAAGAACATTTAAATAGGAGTCATAAGATCACATGACATACAGCCCAAACATCATGTGAACAAATCAAAGCAACAGTACCATACAGAATTACATGTTAATGTCCACAATTCAAAAATCATACATACATATATAAATGTATTTACAAGTTTAAAAGACTTTATACATATATAACCTTATTTCAACTTAACACGCTGTATCTTGGTTAAAACGGGCTTAAGAGAAACAGCAGAATTCAAACCCGGTTGGTTATCTGCTGAAAGTCTAACAATCCATTCAAATTCCCTAACCTCTAACAAATTTCCCACATCCCCTCCTCTAATAGATAAACAAACAGCATCAATCACTCTAAATTTAAACCTATGACATGAACCATATATATTAATATGCTTAAACAATGCATTATTTTCACAGGCCCTTCTAATCTCAGACTTGTGTTCTGTTATACGTTCTTTTAGTTTTCTAGTGGTTTTTCCAATATAAAATGAACAACACACAGTACAAGTTGCTAAATAAACCACATTACTAGTATTACATGTAGCCGACACATCAAATGTATATTTTTTATGTGTTATTGGGTCCATAAAGATGCTGTTAACTATCGGGCGCATAGGTGGATCATGCCAAGACTTGTGGATTTTCGGTATGCCATATAACTGTGGAATAGTAGGACAAGTAACTGTAAAATAATGAAATAAATCCAAATCTATATCACCAGATAGCTGTAAATCATAAATATTGATAAGTATTGATGGCATCTAATAAAGTTAGGGCAGTTTTAGATGATAGACCTATATTTGCCTATAAGAACATGAAGACACTAAAAAGTATGTTATGTTATAAAGATTTTAATGTTGAATTAGATTCAAGTTATACTTTTAGGATGAAAGGTACTTTTGGTTGTGGTAACTGTACTTGTTGTGGTGATATTTTGTCCATGACATCTGATAACAGCATCTTTATGTAAGTGATGCCTCCATGGGATCTTAATTTTGTTATGGAAAAATTAACTCTTGCTCCATTAGAACCAGGTCATCAAGCTGATTTGAGGTTAACATAAAAAACAGTATTATTGATTGCTCTGACTTCTGCATGAAGTGGGTCAGATTTGCAAGCTCTTATGTTGTGTCAGCCTTTTCTTGTTTTCCACAAAGACTGGGTTTCTTTGAAAGCTAATCCTTCATTTATGCTTAAAGTGGTATCCAAGTTTTCTTTGATCTAAACTATCCATCTCCCTGTCTTTTTTCCAGAACCTAAAAATGAGGGATAAAGGATTCTTCTTACTCTGGATGTCTACAGATAACTCTGATACTATATTGCCAGAACTATACCCTTTAGAAATTCTGATTAGTTATATATTTTTCTTATGAAGGTAAGAAAGAAAGGACAACCAATCTCAAATCAGACAGTCTCCAAAGTGTTATCACATGCTACTTTCTTTTGTTAGTCTCACTGTAACAAAGTCCATTCCAAGCAGAGTCAAAGTACATTCTGCCAAGCCCATGGCTTTATCGGTCTCTTTTTTTGGAGATGGATGAACTCTAGAAGTATTCGACTTTAAGCTAGACTTCTTTTCCAGGTCTAGAGCAGGCATTTCTAGGTCCATTCTTCAGGGGCTGTTGTCCTTCCTCCTCTCGAACTTTGTAAGCTGTGGTATTCTACTCATAATACCTAATGCTACTGCAGCAGTGATCTCTCCAAAACTAATACTCCTTATAACAGTTCGAGTAGTCCCAACCATTCTCACTTTCCTAATTACTTTACTTCTCAATCTAAAATGTAACAATACTTTCATAGTTGTTCTACTACTACCACCTTGTCATACTATATTACATTATCAACCACTTTCCTTCCTTTCTGCTCTTTCCATAGTTAAGTTGTCTCTTATTTTCATTACAGTAAACTCTCAGTTAACTGGCACCCATGGGGATTGGTAGATGCCGGATAACTGTAGTTTCTGGTTGCATGAGAGTTACTATTAAAAATAGGCCTGACTAATACTGTACACTATACTGTTTGTTTGGTTTGACTTGTTCTTAGTTTGGAGAGAGAGGGAATTTATTCCCATCTTTTTAAGACTCTAAAACATAAGATATGTTTCTGCTGAGGGGAAAAAGTACAACACATGAAAATTGTACTGTATTTCTTTCAATCTTTTTATTCTGGCTGCTTGAGTTCCGGTTAACTGAGAGTTTGCTGTATTGTAATTGCTAGAAATAGCAGGTAGTATTTCAGTATCTTTTGCAATGTTGTATCTCTGTTTATTATGTACAAGCCCACGTCTATTTCTAGAGAATGTTCAACAAGCTATGTACATGCTCTGTTTCCAAATGATGTTTATGTAAACTATTGTAAAGCTCTTTTGCCAGTGTTATGTACATTTGCCTATATTTTGTATTCCTTTTCATATCATGCAACTTTATTTTATCTATATGTCAAAACTGGTGTTAAATGTGGAGCTCCCCCCCAGACCTTTGCTGAAAAAGGGTTTTATCCCAGTCAGAGTTTGCCAGTAAACAAACATAGATAAATACATACATAAATAAATGAATAATAAACTTACATAACAATGGATGATGTGAAGTTGTTCAGTCTTGCCGTTCATTCTTACACATGGGTTCTCTGCCTCTTTACTAGCTGAAGATCTCAGAATAGCTCCAGGCCAGGTCCCTATCCCATGATGCTCGCTGTCCTACCTCAGATCTAGTTTGCTGAACCCAGCATGAACAGGTATAACTCAATAAATACTCCAACCAGAAGTCCCAGAACAAGACCACCAGACCCCAAGTCTACTCGTTCTTCGAGACCCTGGAGGGGGAAGGTGGGTGGGAATGTAAGAATGAAGGCGAGATGAACAACTCACATGGAACGTTATGGTAATTACATAACTTCTTTATGTGAAGAAGTTCAATCTCGCCATTCATTCTTACACATGGGTAGCGTCCCAAGCACCCTAATCCTGGGTGGCTCAAGTATATTCCTGAGGACAGTGGAATCAAAGGAAGTCCTGTCCACTTTGTAATGAGTGATAAAGGTATGCGGCTTAGACCAACTGGCAGCTGCACATATAGTGTCTAAAGGCAGTCGAGCCGCATAAGCAGAAGAAGTGGAAACAGCCCTAGTTGAGTGCGCCTTCACACCATGCTCTAATGTTTGGTTCGCTGAAGAGTATATAAATTTAATGCAGTCAGTTAACCATTTGGAAAGGGTAACTTTAGAGACTGGGTAATCCTTTCTTAGTGTCAGCATGAGATACAAAGAGTTGGTCAGATCTTCTGTATTCCTTTGTCCTGTCCAAACAGAATCTCAGTTGTCTGTGGACATCAAGTTTATGCAACATGTAGTCCAACTTATTAGAATGATTACTGAAAAAGGTCTTACCCATGTGTAAGAATGAAGGTGAGATGAACAACTCACATGGAACATTATGGTAAGTACATAACTTTTTTTTTTGTATAGGTCACTGCTGAAGTAGCCACTACTTTGCTGCCTGCATACCCCTTATTTTTGTGTAGTTTTTGCTGCTATGGTGATGACATTGATTTTTATTTACTTGCATAGAACATTTTCAGATGTTCTTCGTGTTTCACTGTTGCAGTCATCACATTTGGGTTATCTGCCTGCAGGTAGCCTTCAGCTGGCCTGAATACCAGTGTCTTCGGATTTCTGCGTCGGATGCTGTCGCTTCTTCCATGACGTCAGGGGGTATAAAACATGCAGACGACGCCATTACACCAGTCTTTCTTGCCGTGTGGTGCCTGAAGCAGAAGCAGTTCGCAAGTGCCGGTCAGCCGTCTCCTGAAATTTTCGATTTCGAGTTTCAGACCCGAAGTCTTCAAAACAGATAAGTACCCCGTTGGGGATCCTTTTTTCTTGCTCTAACCGACGTCAGAAAAAGTTAACAATTGTCTTGTCTGTGGAAAGCAAATACCTCATAGAGATTTTAATTCTTACTGCATCACCTGTTTAGGCCCAGACCATGACTTCCCTAGCTGTCGTTTTTGTGCCATGTTCAACGCCCGAACTATTCGTTGTTGGGCTATTTTTGTAGCCAAATACTTTCGTTCTCTATCTCCGTATTCCAAAATGGCTTTGTTAAGCCATTCGACTACCGATCTTCTGAAGAAATGTAAGGATAAAGACAGAGACAGACCACATAGGTCCAAAACTGCAGACGATGCTTCCATTAAGCTAGTCGCCAGTCCGCCGGTACTTTGAGACACTTTCGCAGCCCCTGATACCCGCTACTACAGCTTCGCAGGCCTCTACTGAGACCCATTCGGAGTCCAGTATGCCACAAGATGCTTCTTCAACTATGGAACCTGTGGATGTCTCTGTCTTGGATAGGTCCAGAGCCGCTGTGCAGGCACAGGCTTCTGAGGGTGTATTCAGGCCTACAGACTTTCATATTAAACCAAGGGCATAGTTTCCATCTAGAAGTACCAAATTCCTCAGGCCAAAAACTCACTCACACTGTGCCTAGAAATCCGATGACCAAACTGCAGACTTAGATCCATATGCCTCAAAAACAAATGCTTAGAATGGCTGAAGACCTTATTACCTTAATTAGGGGAAACCAGCCTTCCCCCTCTGAGAGACCTAGAACTGATTTTCTTTCGGATTCTTCTGATCACGAATCTGATATCTCTGCTCCTTCTGATTACCAAGATTTGCCCTTGTCTACTTATGAGGAATCTGATGCAGAAGATTCCATTCCCTCTGCTTCCCCTCCAGAAGATTTTTCTTTTGCTGAATTCTTGCATACCCTTAGGGAGCATTTCTGCTGGGAAAGCCAGGACTATTCTGAGTCCAAAAAGAGACTTAGGGAAATCTTACTCCTGCCTCAACACAGGCCTCTAGCTGTCCTTCCTGTTCTGGACATTGTAGATGATGCTTTCTTGGAATCTAGCCTTACCCCAGACACTTTACCTCCAGCTCCCACAAAACCTGACAGGTATTACAAAGTACCTGACTTTCACAAGTTCCTCTTCAAGAATCCTACTGCGGATCCAGAGACCATTTCCCAAGGACCAAAAGGCATTAAAGCTACTGCTGCCAAAAATCCTACCCCTTTTGATAGAGATTCCAGAGCCTTAGACAGATGGGGTAAGAAGGTATGCACTTCTGCTGCATTAGGGCTTTAAATTGCCAGTTTCATATGTTAAAGTATCAGCAGCATATTATGGGACTACTTAAACAGAAAATGATGTTGATTCCTGACTGTGCTGAACACAAAGATTTACAAGATTTGATGCATTCTAAAAGAATCACAGGCCTAAAGCAGATGCCATATGCTGACCGTCTTAAAAAAAAAAAAAAAGAAACTCCAGCTATACTCTGTGGCATATCGTCTACTCAGATGTGATCTCTGCTTAACATACAAGGTCATGTCAAACCCTGAGCTGTTGGACGTGCTCCACTTAAAGAAATCCCAGTGCCTCAGAGCCACATGCTCCAGGGATCTAAACCTTGTCATCACAATGAACAAAACATGCTGGAGGGATAGGTTCCTGACCCAGAGACTCCCCATACTCTGGAACAGACTGCCCATACATGTCAAGCAGAGCACCTCCTTGGCCCTCTTCAAAAGGAACCTTGATGATTGGATGGGAGATAGGAAATTCACCCTGGGGATCACGTCAGTCGCCCTGCTATACAGGGTTCCAGAGAAGTAAATATTGTGGGAAGAAATATCCAGAGAATTGTTATGGCTAGGCTTGTATAGGCCCTAGGTCCGACAGCCTAGTACCAGCCTATGAACCTATTACTTTTGTATCCCAAAAAGACCTGAAATTGTCTCAAGATGTTCCACAACACAGATGTTCTTTACTGGTTTTATTAGATACAAAATAATATCTGCAAATGAAGAAAACTTTACCATGCCAATTATATCACTGAATCTGAGCCCTTTATTTATTTATTTTGCCAATGGCCCTAAATATAAAACAAGTAACAGGGGAAATGGACACCCCTGCCTAGTTCCACTGTTTAGAGACAACTTGTCAGAAAGCAACCCTCCCACTTTAATTTTTGCCACCGATCCCCCTTGTATCCTCCTAATTAACCATATTATTGTACCACAGAATCCGTGGTGGTGCAGCAGTAGTGTTGTTGCCGCACAGCAAGAGGTTCTCCCATTCGATTCTCGGCTTGGAGTGCAGGGAGTGCCTTCTGTGTGGAGTCTGCATGTCCTCCCCGTGGTTTGTTGGGGGTTCGAAAGACATGCGTAAATGGGCGCGCCTTCGTTGAAGGTTGGACGTCGAGCTGGCACCTTGGTGTTTGTGAAAATCTACTGCCAATCATTAGCGGACCAGAGATCTGCTGTGGCGACCCCTAACTGGGAAAAGCCGAAAGACAAACATTGTATCACGGAATGCAAATGCTTCCATTGCCCTACTCATGAAGTCATAGCTTGCTCTGTCAAATGCTTTTTCTGCATCTAGACCCACCAACAGCAGCTGTGTTTTCTTATGTTAAGACTTCCGTCTGGATCCTCATGTATTATAGTTAAATGTTTGCCTTTCTTCCACAAAACTACATTGATCCATATCTGTCTATTTTGGCAAACAGCTTTGCTATTCTTTTAGCTGTTACAGGCATAAATACTTTATAATCATGATTTGAAATTGAAATGGGTCAGTACGAACTTGGGTCTGATGGGTCTTTAACATCTTTAGGTATTACAGCCACCTCAGCTTTCTTCCAAGATGCTGGTGATGCTTTTCCTTTTATAATGGTATAAAACAAAACCTTCCAGATCTTTTATCACTTTTTTCCATCCTACTTTCCAACTTTCACAAGAGTACCATCTATTCCAGGAGACTTTCGTTGGGATTGATTGTACCTTACCATTTTTATCTCATCTCCTGTCGTAACTGTTGTTGAGCCTCATCTACCTCTAACCTTGGCATGCTTAAGTCTTCCATAAACATTTCCATTTGTGCTCTTTCTTGATTTCCACATTACTCTGCTTTATACAAATATTCATAAAATTTCTGAAATATCTCCACTTCTACAGGATCTCTGGTTATTTTTCTCATCATAGACTCCTAGGTTTGGCGACATTCCTTTCCACTTTCTGTTCCCCAAGTCATTGTGCTCAAAGTTGTCATGTTCTGGAGTTTCTCAAAAAAAAGTTGCTTAACAGCAATCTTTCTAAACTCCTGCATATTACCCAGATCCTCCCTTATTTTTTTCTTTATAACTCTGTAGTTGCGCCTGTCCTTTTTCTTTGAGATTCTCCTTATTCTCCAAAACTTTAACCTTTGTCAACCCCTGCAAAAAAATTTCTGTTACTTCTCAACCACATCTTTTTCTTTTTACTACTATATTTTTAGACTCCATTTTCATGTTATGTCTCTCACGAGCTGTAATTTCTGAAGGAATTTCTGTCTTCTCTAATAATTCTCAAATAATATCCACTGCCTATTCCTTGAATCCCTCTCTTTTTAACACATAGGTGGGGAAGTGCCATTCCCTGATTTTTACTTCATTACCCTTCATTTTTATCTTAGTTGATGTCCCCCTATTCATATGCTGCAGTATTCATAACATGAGGGAGTCCACCATTGGGTGACTGTACTTCCGGCCAGTGTACAAAAGTCTTTTGCTGCTGTGAGGTACGTGAGACACCGCACATTAGCAAACATACGTTGGCCATAAAGAGATGTCTGGTATAAAGCGGACGTCAGCATGTACCAACCTCTGAACTTTTCTGCCGCTTGTCTGATTGTCAGACAAGTTGTGAGCACTGGTTCAGATAAGTACCCTGTTGGGGTTTTTTCTTTAATGTTTTGGCTACTGTATTTTGCTGTGATTACATGTCAACTAGGAAGGGTGAGTGTCAGTATGGAAGGCAGATTCATCATAAGGATTCTCGCAACCTTTGCTTGTTTTGCCTAGACTCAGACCACGACCATACTACCTGGGCTAGCTGTAAGGCCTTTGTACCCAAAACCCTTCATAGCTGTTTAGGTTCCCTGAAGTTATATGTTGAAAATCAGTGCCTTAAGCGCCTGGCGCGTGACACGGAGGTTGCATCAGGCCCTTCAAACGAGCCATAACCAAAAAAGGCCAAGAAGCCACGGCCTGATTTACCTGCTGCTGCCTCTGAACGGGCCATCTCTCCTGAGGCCGATGTGGGCCTGGAGGCCGTCCTGGAGTTGGTAGATGTTCCTTCGACAGGTACCAGAGAAGAGGCCATGAAGGACCTTACCAGCACATTCTCTAGGGAATCACAGGCATCCGACTCAAGTGTCGGGAGGACCACAACTTGTTATTACTGAAGGTCCATGTGTCACCCAGATCATTGTGCCAGGAGGATGTCCCTACCAACATTGGGGAGTGCAGGTGACGTCAGACCTGTCCACCTTCCACCACATGAAGGTTCCAAAAAAGAAAATGCTCAAGCCTAAACAGGTTTCTCCTGCCCCCCAGTAACAACCACCGGATTGGCAGGCCTTTTCCCAAGGCCTGTTCAACGCCTTTATGGCCCTGTGTCACACCTCATCTCCCTCTCTCCCTCTTCTTGGATTTCCTCCCTCTACTCCTTTAAAGAAGACTTTTGAGGAGATTTCCTCAGATGATGAGGAGTCATCAGGAGATGACTCTTTAGCTTATTCAGCCCAAATATCTTCCCCTTTGGGTTATGCCTCACCAGAAGAGGAATCTAATGGCATGGTTTCCCCTAGGGAAGATATCGCCTTTGGGGAAACCATCCTAAAGATGAGAGAGTTCTTCAAGTGGGACTGCTGCCAAGTATCTGCCATCCAAAAAAGGTACTATGATCCCCTACAGATGGATTCCCCCTCTCCATCTGCCATACCCCCTGTTCTGCCAGCCTTCTTAGATGCCTTTGCAGCTGATTCAAAGTGTCTTGATTCCCAGCCTCCAGCCCCCAAGCGTCCAGATAGATTTTATAAGGTGCCTGAAGACTCCAAATTCCACTTCAAATGTCCCTCTGCAGACCCTGCTTCCATTTCAGTGGACTGGTATGTAACACCCCTTTAAAAAAA
Source organism: Protopterus annectens (assembly GCF_019279795.1). Lineage (NCBI taxonomy): Eukaryota > Metazoa > Chordata > Ceratodontiformes > Protopteridae > Protopterus > Protopterus annectens. The sequence continues at coordinate 1,096,529,692 of NC_056739.1, read as the reverse complement.
TACATTGACTTGGAAATGCACTGAAAGAAGGGGATCCACAGGCAGACATGCTGAAATGTCCGATAAACGAAACTTGATACAGTAGTAAGAAAGGCTGGGGAATAGCTCACACAAATACTACAGAATCAGAGAACTACTAGCCCCAAAAGCTTTTTGGTTCTTAATATGGCACCAATTAGAAACTATTTCACATTTGATAATATATGAATTCTTAACAGCAGGTTTCTTTACATGATGCATACTCAGAAAATAGGTGCATAAAAAAAATATTAAAACGATCATCCAGTCAGTTAGATGAAGTTGTTTCAAGTTGGGGTGCATCAAACAACCCCGTCTTATGTCAGGAAGTCTAATCTGTGGGGGATCTTGCAGTAATTACCCTTAGCCATTTCCAAAAGAAGGGAGAGCCTCTACTGTCTTGGCCAGAGGGGAGTCACCACAATGATGTTAGAAGAGTCCTTCTGAATCTTCAGAATGACCCTGAGCATCAGTGGAATCTACACATCCTCGAGTAACACTTCGAGACTGCAGCAGGGGTCACTAACACTAAGGTTATCTCTTCTGCAATTATTTTTTATAATCATCTTTACCGACCCGAAAACATCACAACATAAATATTTACAAAAAATCGTATAAAGCCCAGATCTTTTACAAGCACCTTCCGCCAATTCGTTAGTTATACAGTTCATTTCAACAAAAATTCACAATCCACTTATGCTGATGGAAACTTCCCTTTAAATGAGAGTCATAATTATGACCATGAATTTATTCATGCCATGACGCACAATTTCTGCTATTACTGCACAAATAAATAAATACAGCTTGCCAAAGAAGATAAAAAATGTACCACTTCATCTATGCCAGTGATATAGAAGGATAATTCCCCCTTCTAAGGACCAGGAGGCCAAGTATGACAGACTGGGCATCTGATGCACCCATCCTGAGGTTGGAGGGACAATGGTGTCAGTCAGCTCATACCACTGCTCTGCTAATATAGACTTTGCTAGAGGGTGGTGGTGTGTCAGGATATAGGATGTGGGCATAACTGATGGCAGCCCTTGCCAACACATGTAGAGGAGCATGAGTATATGGACAAAAGGGCATAGGTGGGTCCCTGTGGTGCTGCAAGTGCTCATGTCACAACCAGGAGAAGGGATTAGGCCATTCATGACAACAATGCCCTCACAGCTGGATAACAGCGATGCTCAAACAACCTCTATGTCTGCCTGCCCGCCCAAGAAGGGGGCAGACTGACAGCAACTAAGCAAAGGATGAAAGGTATTTAAAAAACATTTACCACACCTCTATAAATCTCATACTGCAACTGTTCCTTTTATGTTATTGTTCTCATAATTATGACAATTATATTGTAGCCATTCTTTGACACATTTAAGGCAACTTTTCTACCAGTAAGTTTATAATCCTGTGATGCTCATTAATGACAGGTGCTTCTAGCCAGCATCCCTTAAGTCTGTGTACAGGCACTCATGCCTGACATACTGCCATTAAACAGTATTACACTGCTAAAACCTACTTAGCTCACCCATCGCGCCCTTCTTAAATTGCATTACATCACCATAAGATCTTTATATTACCATCATCATAGATGTGTGTCACCCATGTCCTCTACAGTCACTACTCATTTTTCTCATGAAGACAAAATATTAAGTGAAACCCTGTTATCTCTCTTCCACAGTCCATTAATCTTTCACTCTCCTATCCATCCTGAATATTCAGCTTGACCGTCTGTAGTGCCTTTTCTGTTCCAAATTGCCCAACTTGACAACCATATTTCATGTTTTCTTTTTGAATCAAATATATATAAAAGTCAACAATAAAATCAAACTTAGTTTCTATCTTGCCTTTCATTTTTGATGTTGACATTTAAATCAAATTTAGCATGACTAGATTCTATCCATTTCTGCTTGCAATTTCACCCAAACACGTGCAAAAATGTTTGCTAACATTTATTTTTGCTGTAATTATGCTCTCATTATGTAAAGTGGGTTTTCTGATTACAAAATATTTTTCCTTAAGTTACTATAGTGGAACTATGCTTATAAAGCATAACAAAAATTTCTATTTGTGTTTCCTTAGGCTGAGCAGCTTCTCAATTACTTCCCAATTCCATGTCATGTGACTTAGAATTCTAATGATGTAACTGTTATTATACGACTGCCCATTAATATTCAAAAACAAGCATGCTGATTGGGCAGCCCAAACAGTGTGCCCATTGTAAATCGTGCACACACCAATAGAAAAAATTCTGGTCGCTAAAGTACCACTGAGTAGCCAGACTTTTTTTCTATTGGTGTAAGATTAGACAGGCATTGGTCTGAAGGAAAGAAAGTCTGAAACTGAAAAGTATGTTATTATTTAGTGAATTCTTTTCTCATAAAATTTGTGATTTTCTGACAAATCAGTGAGGAACTAAGTCACTAAATAGTGACACACATTTCAGTTTCAGACTTTTTCTCTTTCACACAATGCACAATTATTCTTGCAGATTTCTAAGTTTATAAGAGCAACATTAACGATTGGTCCCCTCTTTATTTATGCTTTGTCCACATTTCTTGAAACAAGAGGTCGAGAGGTACATATGAGCGCAGAGAAAATTACACAAGGAAAATCAGGTACGTTCTGCAAAACTAAAGAAACATACCCAGTTTTCCTTGCATTTTTCCCCGTCTCTCTCGTACCTCAAAACTGTCTGGAGGTTAGTTTTTTTTTTTTCAATTTAAAAAACAGCAATGGAGATCGCCTTTTTACATGGTTTGCTTTCTAAAGCACTGATGTATGGTATAAGCGTGGGAACACAAGTCCCATACGCATGAGCAGTACATCAAAGGGCAGAACCCAGAACACCACAGCACTGTTATACAAAGACATTATTTAAGAAAAAATTCCAAAAGCACAAAACACAAACTGGGAAGCACAAAAATAGAAGGGAGTCCAAATACACCACAAAGCAGGTATTTCCATACACAGGTTTATTGAATCCAAACAGATTAAGTACTTTCGTCATCAAGTCTGACTTCATCAGAATAATGATCATAAAAACCACAAATCTTATATACCCTCCCCCAGCACAGGTAATATGACATAGGTTCATAGGTTCATACTAGGCTATCTGCCCTAGGGCATTTATAAGCCTAGCCAGAATGTGTTTGGCTTTCGCCACCCATTTTAAACTTATTTTGCTATGCCCTTTTTCGAGGTTAGTATACTGTGCCTTTGTCTAACAGTGACACAGAAGTGATACCCGGGGTAAACCTACGATCTCCCATCCACTCATCAAGATTCCTCTTGAAGAGAGTCAGTGAGGGACTCTGCCTAACCTGGACTGGCATTTTATTCCAGAGTGAAGGGAGCCTCTGGGTTATGAATCTGTCCCTCCAGCATGTCCTATTTATTTCAGTGCTGAGGTTCAAGTCTCTCGAGCGTGTAGCTCGATGGGATTTGGATTTTCTGAGGTGCAGCATGTCCATTAATTCCAGGTTGGACATGGCATTATACGTCAGGCACAGATCGCCTCTGAACAGGCGGTATGCCACTGAGTAGAGCTGGAGTTTCTTTAACCGGGCAGCATATGGCATCTGTTTGAGCCTTTTGATCCTCTTGGTGAAGTACTTTTGGGGTCTTTCCAGTTGCTGCAGGTGTCTGGTAAGGTACATCCCAAAAGGGGCATTGTACTCAATTATGGGCCTGATGAGGGATGAGTAAAGAGGCACGATGACCTCCCTGATCTAGATGTGAATCCCTTCATGATTAGGTGGGCCATATAAAATGTTTTTCTAACCACTTTGGCCACATGGCTGTCAAATGAGAGATTGCTATCAACTTGGGTCCCCAGGTCCCTAATTACTTCTTCTGTACTTAATGGATTACCACCTATGTGGTAATTTGTGGGCACTTTGTTTTTGCCAAAGGGATGACTATACACTTTTGGCATTTAGCTTGAGGCCATGGCTCTGGCACCAGTTGTCTGTTTCTATGAGGCCCTTTTGGAGGATGCTTGTGTCGGCTGGAGAGTCGATTATGGCACCCAGTTTGCAGTCATCTGCGAACTTGGTCAGCCACAGTCCTTCCGTGTTGGCCTGTACCTCCGAGAAATATATACAGAACAAGAGAGGTCCCAGGACTGAGCCTTGTGGGACACCACTTGTAACTGGTTTGGAGTCTGACATGGCTCCAGCAATTCTAACCATGTAGGTTCTGTCCTTGAGCCAGTTTGCAATCCATCTAGTGACATAGGGGTTTATATTTAAGCTGGTGAGCTTATCTATAATGCCCAAGTGGGGTATTGTATCGAAGGCTTTTGCGAGGTCCAGGTAGGCTGTGTGGACCACCTTCCCTTCGTCAATGGCCTTGGTGACTGTTTCAAAGAAATCAACCAGGTTTAAGAGGCAGGATCTGCCCTTAACAAAGCCGAACTGGGTAGGATCCAGTGTCTGTAGGTCCCCAATATCTTTATTTATGAGTTCCATGATGATCCTTTCCATAGCTTTGCAGACCAAGCTAGTCAGGCTTATGGGGCGATAGTTTCCAGGATCCGTTGAGGCACCACCTTTATGGAGAGGGACCACTGTTGCTGTACGCCACTCTTTGGGCACATATCCTGTAGTAAGGCTGAGATTTAACAGTAGTTTTATGTTTGGGGTTAGCTCTTCCTGGAGTTCATGTAGGACGCAGCCCGGGACACCGTCTGGTCCCATTGATGCTGTGTTTTTTGCTTTGGAGAGGGCGGCTCTTACCTGAATATCTGAGATGTCAGGGGGGCAGCACTCTGCTGGGATAGATATTTTCCCTTTTGGTGGGGAGGGGGGGGGGTTTGCACTGAACCTGTCAACTAGAATGTTGGCAATGTCTGTGGGTTCGGTGTATTTTTTGTCATTGTGGACTAATTCTGAGCATATCTGGGAATTACCACCCAGGTTCCTAACATAACTAAAGAAAGCCTTGTGATTATCCTTAGTGTCCTGTGCAATTTTTCTCTCGAAGCTGGCCTTAGACAATTTTATGAGTGCCCATAGTTTTTTGCTAATACTGATCAGTGATGCCTTCCCTTTTTGGGATTTTGCTCTATCATTTAGTAGCTTCCTCCTTCTATTGTATAGTTTGTTTATAGCTGGGGTCCACCAGACAGGACGTCTGCCTTTGGAGGATTGGATCTTGGTTTTATTTGGGATCGCATGATCCATGCATTCCTGAAGGTGTTCATAGAATGCGTTTATAAAGGATTCTGCGGTCTGGGCTGTATTTTCCACAGGCCCGGGGGCTTTGAAGGATTCCACCTCGGTTTTGAGGAGTGTGAAATTTGCTTTAGAGAAGTTTTTCACTGTGGTTTTCTGGGCAGGGGGTGGGGTCGGGATGTGAATATCCAGTGAGATTAGTTTATGGTCTGATCTTACCAGTGAGGGATATACTTCTGGTCTGGAGCATAGAGTCCCCATGTTGGTGATGATCAGGTCCAGTATGTTTTCCCCTTTTGTGGGAGTGGTAACAAGTTGTTCCATAGCATCTGAGTTTATAAATTCTAGGAACCTTTGGGCTAGGGGGTTGGAGCTAGAGTAATGCTTCCAGTCTATGTTTGGGTAGCTGAATTCGCCCAATATAATGGTGTTTGGAGAGACCTTCATATTTTCCAGTGTTCTCAGGAAGGCTGAGTGGGGTTCCTGGGTTTGGGAGGGTGGTCTGTAGCAGGCTATAAACTGGAAGGCAGTTTTACCCACTGTTAGTTGCACATGGATAGTCTCTGATGCTTCGTGCTTTGCCACCAACCTGGAGGTGTGGGTATCTTTGATGAATATCGATACTCCCCCTCCTTTTGTGGTTCGGTCCAAGTTTTGGGGCCGAAAAGCATGGTATGAGGTATAACCTGGTAGTGCTGGGGTGCTCTCGGGAGCCCTGAACCAGGTTTCTGTTACTGTACAGATATTGATGTTCTCCATGCTAAGGAGAGTTTCGAGTGCGTGCATCTTGAGGTTTAGACTTCTGGCGTTGAGTAGCATTACTCTTAGTTTCTTATCCCTTGTGATACCTATGGAGGTGGGTTTGTCTTTTGAGCCTCGCCTAAAAAAGGCACTATGGGGGTAGCAAGAGCCTTTGCCATTATCCGAAAGCCCAGGGGTGACAGGTGCAAGTCGTCCCTAGCGAAGCATCGTGGCTTGTCGAGCATATCATCCCAAGCTGACAAGCATTGGATCCCCTTTGAATGATACCAGTACTTAAGCCAATTGTTGAAATTGATCATCTTGTCTTCATATTGTGGCATCATTCTTGGTGAGGGTAAGATGCTACTCAAGGTCAGGGCCATACCGGCCTGGGCTACATGCTCAGAGAGCTCCTCTATGTCTCTTTTCATGTAGTCCAGGGAGGTACGTCTCAGGTCATTCACACCAGCATGGACAATGAGTCATATTTGCACTTGCCTTGGAGTGACCTGAGTGCTTGTGTTATGTGGCGGATCCTAGCGCCCGACAGGCTGCTCACCATGACCCTCTCCTTGTTCAGCCTGGTGAGCGGGACGTCAGTGTGCCTGATGATAGAGTCACCTATTACAAGTGTATCAGGTGTGTTGTTTAGTCTTAAGGGCTGTGACTGTTCGGCACACTGGCTTTGTGAGATATGTGTTGCACGTGTTTTGTTTTGGGGTAGCGGTTGCTTGGGTGTCTGCTTTGGAGGTCTCTGCTGCTTAGGCAGATCTTTATTTAGAGCCTCCGAGTATGTTTTTGTGTGATTATGTGTTTGGTTTACTGTCGTGGTAGGTCTATGTGAGTCTGGAATTGTAGTGAGTGTGGTTTCCTTGTCCTCCTGACTGGTTATGCCAGTACTGAGTTGAGAGAGCTTAGCCTCCAGTTTGGCTATATGGTTGCATCTCTCACATGTGTTGGAATTTGTTGGGAGGAGGAGAGGTTTGTCTGTGTACATGAGGCAGTTGTAACATTGCCTCAAGATTCCCAGATTCACCAGCTGGACCGGAGAGGAGATTGACAACTGACCTTTGGACATGCTAGAATAATATTGGGAATTCCTTTATAATTGAAAACAAGGGCCAGTGGGGAGTGAGGGTGTAGTGCTTTTAATTTTTAGTGCTGACTTATATAATTGCTTTAGTGAGCAAGTGCCAGGTAACTTAAGTGCAATGTGTTACAGGTAACTTAAATGCAAAAACGACAAACAGTAACTTTCTTTCAAGTGAAACAAGGAAATAAGTACAGTAAACAATGCAGATATCACTAGTGATCCACAGAAGCGCTGAGAAACCGCGTATTAGGTCATCACATCACATCCTCAAAATCTAATACATCACATCCTGAATGCATAAAAAACTTTATAAATAGTGTTGTTAAAAAACCTGGATACTGTAAAATATACCCATAAAAATACCCAAGACAAGTAACACATAATATAAATCACAAAATGTGACAAAAAATGGCCCCATATCTGAACTACATATAAAACATAGATCTGAGCTTCAACAAGGGCATAATACTAATATGGTCATTAAGGCCAGGGTATGAACCAGCATTAAGTGTGATTTGCCATTTTAATTCCAAAAACTCTAAATAATCATCCAATGGCCCACCCCAACGCCCTAAATCAGCGTGGTCAATGGCAAAAAACATAAAAAAATGAGTGGGATGTTTTTCCACATGATTTTATAGGGCGTTCTTTTTGTTTTTACACTTAATGTCATACAAGTACTCGTATACCCTTTGCTTAAATGCCCTTTTTGTTTTGCCCACATAGAATCCATCACACAACCCACACTTAGCTATGTACACTACTTTTTTTGAAAAACAAAAATATTTCTTAATGAGATATATAAACCCATAGTTCTTTATGTATAAGTAATCACCTTCCAACATAAATGAACATTGTCCACACCTACCACATTTAAAGCAACCACCTTTTGTATTTCCTTTCCTAGGCCTTTCCAACAAAGTTTTAAAACTGGAATCTTTTTTGTAAACAATAATTGGTTTCTCTCCTAAAATCTTAGAAACTTCCTGATCCAACATCAAAACTGACCAGAATTTTTCCAGTATATTTTGATATCATAAAACCTGTGGAGGTGGTGCTGCAGTAGCGTTGTCGCCTCACAGTAAGACGCTGTCCGGTTAGATTCTCAGCTAGAGCGTCTTCTGCGTGGAGACGTGCGTGAATGGGCCTACCTTCGTTGAAGGTTGTGCGTCAGGGCTGGTAACTCGGCACGTAAAAATCAACTACCAATCATTAGCGGACCGGAGTTCCACTGTGGCGACCCCTAACTGGGAAAAGCCGAAAGACACAACAACATTTTTGATATCATAAAAATTAAGAGAAAAAGGCAAAACACAAGCTCTAGCAAAACTACTGTTCATTATTTTGTCACTTGAATGAGAGCTATTAGTCCCACCATTATAAAATAACATTTTGGCAATGGCATCCGTTTGTCTTTTGATTTTAACCTCATTTTCAATAGCTTTGACAAAACCCAAACGGTATTCTCTTTTTGTGAAAATATTGTTCAACTTGTCGCATTCAGCTTGAAAATCAAGTTCATCTGACACCATTATGGCAATTCTGACAAATTGCCCCTTCAACTCGATGCCTTTTTCTGGTGAACTAGGTGCCAACTGTCAAAATGTAGAAGTGTGTTGGAGTAGGTGGGTTTTCGGTACAATTTGGAAACAAATGTTTTTTTTCTCATAGTCTTTGACAATAGTCACATCAAGAAAATTTAGTTTGTCCTTAATATTTAAAGTAAACTTAAGAAAATCAGTAGTGTTACTGATATACTGATAGCACTCCCCTAGTTTTTCCTCACCACCCTTCCATAAAGGGACTATATCATCCAGGCAACGGCCATAGAGAGCCCAAAGGCCCCTATAGCAGGAGTTCATAATGTACTCTTCCTCCCAGTAAGCCAGTACCAAATTGGCAAAAACTGGGGCACAACAGGCTCCCATGGCCACTCCTTGAATTTGTCTGAAAAGATGTCCATCATAACTCAGAAGGTTGTTCTCTAATATCAGTTCCATACAAGTCTTAAGAGTATGGTTGGTATTAAACCCTAATTCAGTGTGCCTACTCAGATATTCGTAGAACCAATCCAGCCCCTCCTCAAGTGGTAATTACTGAGAATAGGTCTTTTACATCTAGAGTGGCCATAATCAGACCATCATCATACATGTCCAGTTGTACCTTACTTAAAAAAATCCCAGGAATCCTTTATAATCCAAGACCTCTTTTCCACTATGCCCTTAAGTTGAAAATCAATGTATCTAGCCAGGCAGTATGTTTTCAAAGCCTTGGCATCCACTATGGGATGAAGAGGAGGGCTGGCAATGAACTTGTGTATCTTCGGGATGCCGAAGATAGTGGGTGTTCTGGTTTTCTTGAAATACAAAAAATCATTAACGTCAAGACTAATATGCCCATTAAGCAACAATTCTTCTGCAGTAAGGTTGATATCCCTGTAGGCTAAATTAATTTCATTAACTGAAACTTCACAGTAGGTGTTACTATACAATAATTCAAGAATTTTGCTACTGTAATCCATAATGTTCATTATGACAAGCCCACCACCTTTATCAGGTTTCATGAGCCTGATGTTATTACAAATGATGTCCTGTAACAGACACCACTCTCTCTCATCTAGGTTGTTGGTAAAGCCCTTCTGATTATTTTTAATATTTCTCTGATGTCATTTTCACAGACTGTTTCAAAAATTGACACTAAAGGATGGGTGGGTGGAATAAAAGTGCTAGGCCTGTGCAAACAAGGCCATCAATAAATGTTGTGTTACCAAAATGTATACCTAAATTTAATTTCCTCACAAACATTTTAAAATTCAAAATACTGTCAACAATACTAGCATGTCTGCCAGGAACAAAATTCAGGCCTTTAGAGAACAGGTTAGGCCACTCAACATTAAGATTTATGTGGCTGTAATTATAAATAGTGAAATCAGCATCAACATTCTGAATAATGGTTACAACCTGGTCAATAGGTTCAATTACCTCTGGTAAGCTCCCCTCCATTGTTGGTAATGATTGCTGTAAGAACCAGTTCTCACCCCCCTCTGGTTCCTGATCCTCTCGGACCTCCTCAATGGAGGGGATCTAAAAGGACATCCCTGCTTAAATCATTAACTTCAATGTTCTCATTAACATCCTCATTACAGGCAAGCTGTTGTTCACTAAAATACCTACCTTCTTGTCCCCTAGGTGGATCAGTGTAAGCCTTACCGGCTTCATAGTCACCCTTGTCCCTTTTTAATTTACGTTGTTTTCTTATTTTCAAGTCAACCAACCCATCATCTACATGTTTAAAAATTTTATAAAAATCATTTTTTTTACATTGAAACAACAAATCATTTTTAATACAGGATTCAGCCATATCAATGTCTGATAATTAAAGCCATTTTTTTGTTATTGTCAGCAATAAGAATTTTAAGGAACTCGCATCCCTGTTTGTTGAAGAACGCAGTCAAATCCTGATGTAATTGTGAATTTTTAGTGAGACCGGAAGGATATTTCCACAGTCTCAAAGTTTTTGGTATTTGTTCACAGTTAACACACTCCTTAAGATAAGAGTTCTCAAGTTGGAGTTTTTTGTATTTAAAAATTAAGTCCTAAAAACGGTCTAGTTGTTGATCCATAGTCAAAGTAGATTCATCCTGCCGGTCACCGTTATCAAGCCTCGTCTCGTTTCTTAGCCATTACTCAGTTATAAAAGATGCCAGAATTGTGTCACTTCCACTTGGAGCTGTTTGTCTAGACCCTGCAGTAGAACCGCATGGGTTATTCAACCCAGCAGAGTTACTCTGCGTGCGGTCACTGTTAGCACAAGGTTTCTGTGCTGGAGTAATAAAGGAAGAGTCACTAAATTGCAAAACAGTAGCAAGGCTGTCATTCCTAGTTGCTTCAGCATTCTGCTGCTGAAATAAAGTGTCAACCTTTTGATTAAGGTCCTTAACTGAGGCAGCTAGAGGAGCTAAATCCTCAGCCAAAGAAGTTATATCCATACCGCTTGAGGTATTATCGGGTGAGCCTCCTTCCATAAAGTCAAACCAAAAATGTCCAAAAGCACAAAACACAAACCAAGAAGCACAAAAATAGAAGGGAGTCCAAATACACCACAAAGCAGGTATTTCCAAACACAGGTTTATTGAATCCAAACAGATTATGCGCTTTCGTCAGCAAGTCTGACTTCATCAGAATAATGACCATAAAAAACACAAACCTCGAACGGAGATCTCTGTTGCTTTTTTTAAAGCTGTCTCGCTATGTTAAACTCCTTTAACATAGCGAGACAGTGCGTAAAAAGCAACGGAGATCTTGCTTTCACTGTTGCTTTTTTTTTAAAAACCTGTCTCGCTATGTTAAATGGGTTTAACATAGCGAGACAGCTTTAAAATAAGCAACGGAGATCTCCGTTGCTTATTTTAAAGCTGTCTCACTATGTTAAACCCATTTAACATAGCGAAACAGTTTGTAAAAAGCAACGGAGATCTTGCTTTCTCCGTTGTTTTTGCCCACAGCTCTGATGCATTGCGTAGGCATACGCAATGCGCAGTACATTAGAACTGCCGCAGAATACCAGACAGCTGCGGAAGGGCAGCAAGGAGGCATTATACAATGCCATTATTTAAGAAAAGTAATTATTTTTTTTTCTTAAATAATGTCATTTTATAATAGCAATAACCCACTTCTGGGTGTGGGTAATGTTGGATTTACCCACGGTTGGCTTTGTTTGGCCACTCGGGCTTCCACATCAACTGTGAGTAAATCCAGCATTACCCACACCCAGCCATGGGTTACTGCTATAGTATAACAGTTAAACAGTTTACAGGGGGTAGACATTTTCTGTAGTGTATAGCAGAGTAAAACATCCAAATGCAGTACAATCAACAAATTAGAACAGAATAAAGTGTATAATGACTGACATGCTGTATAGTAACACAGATGTAACTAACAGTTGTCTACCTATTATTAATAAAAAGCATTATACACTTTACAAGGAACCTTTTTCTGTTCTAACTTGCTTTTATTCGAATGTTACTGCATTTATTGTCTCAATGACTACTGCGCATGTGTGTGTTGAAATCTGCTATTGACTACAGAAAAGAACTGTCTACTACAAACTATCAAACTATTTACTATCAAAATATTTGCGCCAACAAGTACATCATTAGATATTTTAAGTCACATGGCATGGAATAAGGAAGAAACTGGACAGCTGCTCAGCCTACAGTAAACACAAAACACAAGCTTACTATACTAATTCTACTGAAATAACTGAAGTAAAATCTGCTTATTTTATAATCAGAAAGCACAATTTATATAATAACAGCATTACTGCAAAAATAAATTGAACATAAATCTCTGCACGTGATCTTTAAGCAACACATCTGCTGTTCCCAGATTAAGTCCACCACACACTATACAGCTTCACCCTTATTAACACATTACTATTAATTTTTAAAAGTCCCTAAACAGGTGCACTGCAAATGCATCTGTTTGTGTGCTAACAGTATCAACATCCTTACTGAATGTCATCATCACACTAGATTTCAGTTCAAGCATGTTGAGTTTCCCCTTAGTATACACTATTTAAACTGGACCTGTGGCCCGAACATATTGGTTTAACCTCTCATTAACTGTGATATTAACATTTCAATAATTACAATTTTCACTAGAACATTACAAAGCATCCAGTAAGATTTTACGTCACTTTATAAAATACATTGTTGCACTCTGGGTAATATACCAGATTTGTCATTTCATAACATAAAAACAGCAACTGTTCAATAGTTTATATATTCTTACACACACAGTTACAAACACACCTATTAAAGGACATTTTAGCTAATTATTTGTATGAAATTGAAATTCCCAATTTTCTAACACACTGGTTAAACAATACTCACAATCTACTAGAATATAAAACAAATTGAGAATTAATACAACCTCTATGCTATAGAAAAGTCAAAACAGGAAAATTTACGGAATCAGGGTCTGTTACAAATATTCGTGATTATGAACTCAACACCAGCTTAAAGCACAGTGGAAGCATTCCCCTTTGCAGACTTTTTTTTGTGTTCCCATCAACAGGTAAGCTCCTCCATATAAAAGACATTCAGAGGGCTGTCACAATAATCTTTAAGTATCCAGGGCTACCAAACCTACTCTACACTTTTAGTTCCACTAATTCTAGTGAACAACCAATTTCCTTACCTCTGTACCACTATCCAGGTCACACATACAGTACATTATTCACCTTTAAACAATAACCAGTCTTCTAAAATATTATCTTTGCTGTTTTGTCCGCATTCAACTTATGGATCTTCGTATATGACTTTGGTCACTCAAACTTAGCATCTGGTGCTCATGCTCCTCTCCTTAATAACCTTCCTGTGCTGAATAATCTAGCCCAGATCATGCTTTACTTCTACCTGCCATTCTCTTAAATCTTTTAATTCCTTTACTTCCCTTCTAGTCATTGCACTTAAGACATTGAAGTATTTTTTGTCTTTACAAAAAAAAAGTCTTTGCCCATCATTTCTTTACAGGTGTTGTTGTTGCTAATTTTGTCAGTATGTTTGAAAAGGTCCCCCATAAGATGCCCAATTCAGATACTCACGCGAAGTGCGTCTACTGCCTTGGTGCTGGTTATGTAGAGACCTCTAGCATTTATGAAACTTTTGGTCATCAAAGGCTTCTTCCAGCCACTGTGGTGGACGTTGCCCCTCCTGCTTCTTCAAGTGTTCGTTCTGTGTCTTCTCCTGTAAAAAAAACAGTGAAATGGTTTCTTCCCCCTCATTCAGTCATTGTTCCTTCTCCGAGCCGCCCTCTGGGACTGGAGCACCTTGGTCTAAGTTCACCTGAGGTAGACCTATACTGGAGCTGAGGATTTGTTCTTCCTCGACACTGATGGACTCTTTTATTTGGCTGGCTCTGACCTCTTCAGAGCCTTCTGAATCTTGTAGCTGAATAGCTGGTGCTACTTCTGAAAGGATACATTTGGAACAGAGGTCTGGAACCATTTCCTCCTCTCGGAACCTTGGCTCTCACATCTGCCTTAGACCAAGGCTCAATGGTATCCTGGGTTGAGCCTCCTTCAAGGGTTTTGGTTCCTAAGACTAGGCTCCCTGAATCTGTTTAGAGTTTGACCTTCAAGGCTTTCGAAAGAGTTGTCTCCCAACCTAGAAAGTAGAGTACTTCCCTTTTGAGCTCAGATCCATCCCTCCTCCACAGAATTTCCCAGAGTCCAGATCCTACTCTTCTTGACCCATCAAGGCAGACAGCTACCAGAAGTCTTGAACCAGCTCTAGTGGAAGAGCCCATCTCGGCTTCTGAGTCCACCATGGAGTAACCCACTGAGAAGGTTCGTAAGAAGCATACATGCAAAAGTAGGCACCAGGATTCCCCTCAGCAGTCTATCGCTACTGATACTGACTTTGAGGAAGGAGAGGGTTCTGCCAGATCCTCCCTTCATGACATTTCATTCAGACAATTCCTTGAACTTCTAAAAAAGAAAGGGGGTGGTCCACCTAAACACCTTCTCTGGAGGAGTCCAATTTCATTGAGGCTTTCAGTTCTGGCCCATCTATGTCCCAGCCGCCAATGAGATGGTGGACTTCATCTCAAAGCAGGCTTGGACAGAGCCAGACATAGATTGACCCATCCACAGAAACTGGATAAGTTCCTTGTTGCCCCCCCCCCCCCCAAGGATCGTCCCAATAGGAGCAAGGGTACTGCAGTAAATTCCTTAGGGGTGGCAGTGGCCACCAAAAAGGAAATGGCTGAAGAAAATTCCTCCATCCACCCACCAGAGTCTCGTGTGATGGACAGGTTTGAGAAGTGGGTCTCTGCCTCATCTTTGACTTATTTGTTATCCATTTTTAGAGAGATTTGACCAAGGAGATTTTCAAATCTCACCCTGGGATCTTGTCTGCAGATCAGAGGAAATCCACTGATGCAAAGTTGGCTATCCTTCAGTCTTTGCCCAATGTCTTTATGGCCCTTATCTCCAACACTACAGAGGGTGTGTGTAGGGAAGCCTGCACTCACATTTCCATCAGGAGGCATGCTTGGTTGCAGCTATGTGATTCTGCTGAGCATTTTAAGATGTCTTTTGATAATGCTGCTTATGACGGGAGAACACTGTTTCTCTGTCTTTGGGACCAAAATCTCTAGAGGTGAACAAGATGGTAAATCCCTTTCTGACATACAGGTCAAATTCTCAACTCCTCAAAGGACCTTTTCCAGGAATCAGGAGGCAAGAGGATTTTGCAAGTGGTTCTGCAAGTCTCAAGGGTTTACACCTGACACTTCTGGAGACAAAACCCCTCAAAGCAAATAGGGGATCTAAAAAATGGATGCCAGGCCAGAGGTGATGTGCAGAACCAAGGCTTCAGGGGGGGTCCTACTCTGAGAGGCCTTTCCAGGGTTCCTGAATGGTTGCCCAGCTGCTTTGCTCTGGAGGCAGTCGGGGGTGCTTATCACTGCATCCAACAACATGGACATCCATCACTCAAGACAAACGGGTGCAAAGGATTATAACTAGAGGCTATGCCCTCGAAAAAAAAAAAAACTTGCTAACATACCACCCCCTCAAAGGGAAGCAAACACTTCAAAAATAAGGAAGGTGCTAAACAATGGAGTCATCCAAGATGTTCCACCAAACCAGATGGGATCCAGAATTTACTCGAGATTCTTTTTAGTGCCAAAGAAAAATGGGACCTAAGGCCAATGTTAAACCTGGGGCACCTAAGCACATTTGTGAAACAAATGAAATTCTGGATGGTCACAGTACACTCCTATTCTTCCTCTGCTGAGGGAGAATGCCTGGATGCGCTTGACAGACCTCCAGGATGCATGCTACTACATAAAAATGGACAGACAATGCAGGAGGTTTCTTCACTTTCCACTGGGAGCCATTTTCAGTTCAGAGTTTTGTCCTTTGTTCTCACCACAGCCCCCTGGGTGTTCAAAAAATATATGGCAGTGGTAGCAGCTTGCCTTCAAGTCCAGGTGTTCCCTTATTTGGATGACTGGCTCATCACTGCTCCCCAACAGGGATCTACTCATTCAAGCCAGAGACTCCTTGCTCCATCTGTGTGCAAACCTAAGGATTACAGTGAATCTAATGAAATCTAAGCTTCAGCCAAGTACAATCCTTAGATTTCAATGGGGCACTTTTGGACATGAAGCTTCAAGTTGCAAAGCTCCCTCCAGACAAGAATTTCATCCCTTCATCAACAAGCTGTAACGGTCCTGTCCTGTCAGAAACCACCAGCAAAACTGCCTCCACCATCTGGGCTCTATGACAACTTCAAGTACCTCAGTTACCCTAACATGATACTACATGTGTGTTTTTGAAGGGACTCTAGTAGTTCAATGGTCAATAACACATCAACCCATGTCCTATCCGGTATCCTTGCCAAACATCTGCAAAGCTCATATCAAGTGGTGGCCTGAATCTCAACATCTCATAGGTACGTCCCTTCATTCTTCCTTCTCCATGAGCCACTGTAACCATGGATGCTTCCCTCCAAGGGTGGAGACACTGCATTAACTAGGTAAGACAGTCCAAGGCACATGGTCCCAGTCAAAGGCCAGTCTTCACATCACTGTCTTGGAGATGAGAGAGGTTCTCCTAGCTTTGCAGGCCTTTAAGGACTCTCTCCCCTTGTGTGTGATATCCTCACTCTCCTCAGGAGGGAGATTTACCAAGGGATGTTCTGATCCAGAGTTGGCCACCCAGACTCCTCTATAGCTCTGATATCCGTAGAAAGCTTTGGTGAAGAAGGTCACAGTCATCTTCATAACACCTTATTGGCCTTGACAGGTGTGGCCTCAACTAGTAGCCCCCCCCCACAAGTACTGGGCTCAGCTCCAGATCTATTGACTTATCCACTGGGGTTGCCTCACCCAGACATTCCGTCCTTTAGGTTAATCACATGGTTTCTCCAATTCAAATGACAGTTACACGGTCTAGGTTTTCATCATCAGTTGTTCATACTGATATCTTCGTAGAAACCTTCAATTACAAAGGTTTACAAAAGTGGAAAAGATTTTCCATTTGGGCAGCTAAATACAATTTTGACCCTTTTTTTGGCCCCACTTGCTGCAATTTTGGATCTTCTAGCTCACCTCTTCCAAAAGGGAGCCAGTTACTCTATTGTTAAGGTATAATTGGCTATCATATCTTCTTTTCCCAATGGCGAGAATCACACTCCTATTGCATCCTGGAGACGATCTAATGTTTTCCTCAGAGGAACTTTTTTTTACTACCCCCCCCCCCCCCCCGCACACACACACACACACACACACACACACACACACACACACACACTAAAGGATCAAGTTCCTACCTGGATTATTACAATTTCACTATATGCCTTGACCAGCCCCTTCATTTCAGCCTGCAGATAATGTTGTTCTACCATTTTTAAAACAGAAAAACATTTTTAGTTGAAATTACTTCTGCCAGAACTTATGATCTTCATGCCATACTTTCTAAACCTTCCTGTTTTTTTCATAAAGACTGTGTGTGCTTGAGAACCATCCCCTCCTTCCTTCCCAATGTGGCTTCTGAAATCTATCAACTGATTAATTTTACACTGTTTTTTCCCAAATTTTTTGAACAAAGGCAAATACAGATTACATTTACCAGATGTTCCTTGCCAGTTATGTTTTCATTTGCATAGGACAAAACCCCACAAGGAAAACGGACTAGTTTGTCTCTTACTCCCGTGTCAAGATGAGAAAGGGAGCATCTAAGGTGACTCTTTCCTGTTGGCTTTCTCAATGCATTTCTCATGTTTACAAACAAAGGAATATGTCACTGTCTACATCTCCAAAAGCTCACTCAGCTAGATCTATAATCCTTCTACCGCCTTCTTTTCCAGAGTACCTCTCGATAACATCTGTGCTTTGGCTACCTAGTCCAAGGTCCATACCTTCATTTCACATTACAAACTGGACATACAATCCAGATCAAGAGCATTCTTTGGGTCCGGCTGTACACTGGAATATCCTTCCGAAGACCTATACATTGAGGAAGGATGGAAACAGAGAAAATAGATCTATCATTATGATGAGTACATAACTCTTGTTTTCTTTTCGTAAAGGTTCATTGTAAAATACCGATGCGAAACCTCTCATACAATATCTCCTACTGCTTTATTTAAGAACACTTTCCTTTTTTCACTTGCCTACTGTTGCTCCTCCCACTGAACTTGCAGAGTTTTCCAGATTAACTAGTTCCATACATTCAGTCTCCATTACTTCACAAAATGAGTGGACTGGCACCCTCTAAGTTTGCCACTGCTTCAACAGCATTAGCTTATATATAAAAAACAAACAAAAAAAAAAAAAAAAAACAAACAAAATTCAATGTTGTTGTGTCTTTTGGCTTTTCCCGGTTAGGGGTCGCCACAGCAGAACTCCGGTCCGCTAATGATTGGCAGTAGATTTTTACGTGCAGAGTTGCCAGCCCTGACGCACAACCTTCAACGAAAGTATGCCTATTCATGCATGTCTCCACATAGAAGATGCTCTAGCTGAGAATCGAACAGGACAACGTCTTACTGTGAGGCGACAATGCTACCGCAGCACCATCACTTTAAGGAAATACTTTAAACACTGGTAGGAAGATCAACCTATGCATCAGTTTGCACCTCTTGTATTCTTTAATAGCATTCATCAAAATGCTTCTTCTATAGGAAATACTTTTAACACTGTTGGGAAGATCAGCCTGTGCTTCAGTTCGCATCTCTTACACTCTTTAATAGCATCTATGAACTGCAGTCTCTAGAAAAGCTGCATCTCTGTAATCATCTGCATGTGTCACGTGACCGGCTACAGAAATTCTCTTCCAGTTAACATGGCTGCCACAATGGTGGTTCTTACATGCAAAATAACTCTAGGTATGTCTGGTTTGATTCCTCCACGTCTTTTGGGTTTCTAATACCAAGACAAGAATGGACCCCATTCCAAAGTCAGGGTACAACTAATGTTCATAAAATTAGTACTGCTTCAATCTTTGATGTTAACTAAATGCACTCTTCTCAGCCCCTGCAGTGTGCTCAGAACTGAATCCTGTAATTCATATGAAGTTGCATGTATTAGCAGTATATCCAAGAAGGACTATAAACTATTTTTTTTATTATGCCCGTTACTCCCACTACTTACTGGAACTGTCCGGTATCTTTCTTCCACATAACACTCATTTTTGCCTGCAAACCTGGTATTTTAGGACTTAGCCCTCCTATACATAACACACTGTAATAACTAGGTGTAGCAATTTCAATGATCAATGCTGCTTCTTTTTTCAAGGACTACTATAACCTGGTTTTCTTGCTTCTATTTTTTTTTTGAACTGCTGGTAATGGGTGATCGATCCCTTGTGACAAACATCAGCCTCTATAATGCTTTGTGGTTCATGTTTCCAATGCTTCTCAGTTACTTCTATATTGCAGTGTTCACATAATATCCAATACAATAGTCTTGCCACATTAGTGTACTTTTCAGTAGACAGGCACGGTGACATCCAGCAACACAATGTGAGACTGTTTCCAGTTCTTTTTTTTGCATAACCTGCATTTGTCTGTTTCTCCCACATGCTCAATGGACTTGGTAAGCCAATGTGTACGTAGTCCACTATCCTGGACTACAATTATTAACCTTTTATGTTTTGGTTTAAATTCACCTCTCCTTAACCATTCCTACGTCAAATCATGGTAAACATGAGATTATTGCAGGATATCTCTGTACTTGCCACTATAATCATGAATTTTCCACATTGCTTTCCCCCTCATTTGAGATTTTTCCTTAAACTCTCTTTTTTGGCACATTTAGTTGGTGTCTGACTTTCATCTGCTTCTGTTTTGATTTCCATTCTCGCTTCACAATGAAATCCTTCTGGTTAAACTAAGCAAAGATGTAATCTCAGACTTACTGTTTTAAAACTTTCACCATGTTTGGATCTGATGAGGTCAGCAGAATGTATGCAGCCCCAAGACTGCAGATTTAAACATGTAATCAGTTTCGCAGAGGCCCTTACCTCCTTCAGTGCGAGGAATGTATGTATAAAATCAGTGTATACTAAGATGATAGCATTTGACAAGCATAAAGCATCTTCCTTGTTTTCCTGTCCAACTATACTGCTCATCTTCTTAGTGCAAGAAATACGGACAAAGCCTGACAAAGGCTCAAAGCTAGGGATAGATTTTAAATACTGCTTTTAGAAATTTAGAAAGTTGCTAGAGTAACAGGGTTTGTGTTAACATGTCTTGATAGACACTCAAATGTATACATTATTGAGTAACTTCAATCCTCAGATCATCCAGGCCATTTGTCAGAAAACCACAAATTTTATATGGAATACACCAAATATATGAGGCAAAAATCTGGACATTCTGTGAAAATCTGGACAGTTGAGAGGTATGTGTCCAACTGATTCAATAATTTTCAACAACAGATTGATTTACAGCTTACACATTTATTCCTTCATGTCAAGGCAGTTTTTAATATTAGTTTTATACTTCTGAAGTTCTCCTTACTGAGCTTCATTCACATTTGTTCAAGTTTGACTGATCCTTCATCTATTCCCAGGTATTTGTACACTCCTGCCAGCTCAGGTTCCTTTACATTCCTGTCCCCAGTTGATATTTTCTTGGAACTAAAGTTTTCCTGTTTTAAATGGTGCTATTGCACGTTTATCAAGACCAAGTATCATTCCTATATCATCTGAGAACGTTTTAGCCATCTGCAGTTGTGCTTTCAAACTCATTTGATGAACTATACAGTTTTAAGTCATCCATAAAAAGTAGATGAAAAATCTTTCAACAAGGTTGTTTTCAAGGAGTCAAATGGTAACCGTGGCCTAATCGGTTAAGTAAACAGCTTTATGGGTTAAGGGCAAGACAAAATACACAGCAGTGGTGACAGAGTCACCCTGGAATATCCCCCTATGAATTTTTATCCATAATGCAATAATTTGCCCTTTAGCATGGCTCACCTGCAAAGTGTTTTGTCAATGTTTCATGGTCACTGTAATGTAGTTATCAGTATAGGGTATATCTTGTACATCTGAAAGCCTGGCTTTTTTTTTTTAAACAAATGATCTTTTGTCCATCTGATTTTGTTTTGTTACCCCTTTGTTCTATTGCAATAAGAGTTTTCTGAATGACTATTAACTCTGTATCAATTACTATACGCAATTTGTATTTTGGCAGAAGGCAAATTATTGGTCTACAGTTTTTAGGGTGGCTTGTAGGTTTACTCTTGTGAAGTACCATTTTCATACTGTTAACCAGGTTGGTGTCTGCTTGGGATGCACATATTAAGTAATTCTTACTCAGGGTTAAATCTTTGTGTAAAGATGCTAATGCGTAACAGTTAGGCACTGTGCCTGTGCATGGAGTTTTCCAGTTACAGCCTCTCTGGCCATTACTTTCTATTTCACATTCCGTACATTAGAGCTCCTTACTTTTTATTATAATTCTTCTACCCACGCATCATCTTTGTTATGTTCTATGGAGGCATTCACAAATACTTTTCCAAAATGTGCCGATTTCTTTTTTTATTTTATTTTACTTGTTTATTTGATTGTGTTTCTATTTGTTTTGTTTCCCAATTCTATATAAAATCTTTTTTGGTCATTTGCATAACTTCTAAGTTTTTTCTGCCTGTGCAGAAAATTTCAGTTCATTATTGGCACTAGTGTATAAATCTTACTGTTTCGATACTGTGCATTGCTTTTACCACAGCTATCCAAGTATTTTTGCTGATCTGTTCCCTTTTGTACAGTCTTGTAACAGTGATAATTCTTGTCTTGATTGCTTTACAGTTTTCTCTATTTGATGCTTCCATAGTGGCATTTTACTAGTTTCCTTCCTTTCTCATGTTTTTGTGGTAGCACTTTATC
Organism: Protopterus annectens; assembly: GCF_019279795.1. NCBI lineage: Eukaryota > Metazoa > Chordata > Ceratodontiformes > Protopteridae > Protopterus > Protopterus annectens. The sequence continues at coordinate 1,096,507,765 of NC_056739.1, read as the reverse complement.
AAATATTAGTTTAGTTTCACAGCATTATCTTCTATTTATTTCTGTTATATCACATACATTTCTCTTAATAGTCCCAAATTGCTGTTTTCATCTGCTCTACCCATCTTCTCACATTTTGGGTGTTTTATTTAAGCAATAACCGACGATGTGGTGTGGTATATTGAAGATTTACCCACAGTTGGTGTGGTTTAATCACGAGAGCGAAGCCAGAATGATTAAATAAAGCCAACTGTGGGTAAATTTCAATATACCACAACCACGGAGTCAGTTATTGCTATTACACAATGACATTTAAGGAAAAAAAAATCCTTACTTTTATTAAAGAATGTCTTTGTATAATGCCTTTGTGCTGCCCTTTTTTCTGATGTACTGCTCATGCATGCTCCCATGCTTACACAGTACATCAGTTCTGTGCGCAAAGGAAGCAATGGAGAAAGGAAGATCTCAGTCGCCTTTTTTTTTTTTTTGAAAACAAAACAAAAAAAGAAACCAGGAGACTTTTTACGAATGAGGGAGAGCCAGGACAGTCAAAATAAAAGGATAATCAGGTAAGTTTCTATAGTTTTGCAGAACATACCTGATTATCCTCTTATTTCTGTCTGCACCATCTCCCTTGTTCATTAAAAGTCTCCTGGTTTCTTTTGTTTTGTTTTAAATAGACAAAAAAAGAAAGAAAAGTACAACACTTATGAGATATACTAATGGAAAAAAAGTCCGGGCGATCAGACCCATTTCTGTTGGTATATTCTCGGATTTGCAACGGGCACGCTGGTTGGGATGACCAATCAGCATGCTTGTTTTTGAATATTAATGGACAGTCATTGTATAATTTGTGTTATTTTCTGTAATGGGTATTATTTACTTTCTGTAATCTATTTCTTTCATCTCTCTTAATATGTCTATCCATCTTTATTAAATCCGGCAGGTCTTCCCTTAAATCATTTTATTTTAGATTGAGAAACTCTTCTTTGCTCTCAGTTTCTTGCAAGTAATCTACAGAAGGTTCCAGAAAATCTTCTTGGACCATATCCTCTTCAGATGCATCCTGCATCATTTGCTGCTCCTTCATATTGGAACCCTTTGGTCTATCACTCCATAACAGTGTGTCAGACTTGCCACTCTTTCTTGTTCCTTCCCTTGCTGTGCAACTTCAATTGGATTTTTGTACTGGTCGGCTCTGGAGCATCTTCATGATGCAAATTTTCTAAAGATGCCTCCTGCTCCACCTGCTGCTCCTTGATCTTGGGACCTGTAATTCCATCATGCTGCAAGAATGCCTGTCTTGGATTCTCCACATTAAAAGTCTTCACTTCACAGATAATCCATAACTTCAATTTGTCTTCAAATCCTACCTTACTAATCCTCGTTTCTACATTTCCTCTGTTTTCTTATTTTTTATTGTGAAATGTCTCAAAACATTGTGCCTTTGGTCTGCATTACTCTTCAAATATATTTGCAGCTGTTTTACTGATCAGTGTAGCTTTCTCATTTGCATAAATACTGCACCATACCAGAGGTCTCTTTCTCATGTCATTGTTTCTTTTTTACACCTTTCAAAAATCTCTGGGTTTTGTCCTTATATTTTTGTACTTCGTCTGATGCTTTTTTCTCAGTCAGCCCAAAGTGCCCTCACTTCTGTAATGTTTTTTATAAATCTGTTGTACAAGCCCATGAATACATTTTTCTTTGAAGCATTTGACAGTTTTTCTTGTGCACATAATTTTTCTTTTGTTTCATTTCTCTTTTTAATCTTTCTGCATATTCTTCGTCTAGAAATTCTCAACTTCATGCATAACAGACAATACATAATTTCTTCCTTATCCTCAACAGTCTTTTATCATCTTTATGGCTCTTTTATGGTCTGTCAGTTTTTGTATTTTTTTTTGTGGACTACTTCCTCCTACAACATGTGGGGCCGTCTTCCCCATGAGCCTGGTTTAACCCTGTTGTGAGACTATTTCCACATCTTGAGGATTCTGCACTGCTCTTTTTTCCAGTCCTGGCACCAGTGTGTTCACCAGGATTGGGGACTTTTTTATCCTGGGACCTGTGGACCCAAGTTGTCTTTTTATTTTTTAACCTACCTTTTTCCATGAGACATGCTATATAAAATACATTCTATACATCAGTGCCATCTTGATGAAATTTTGTGAAAACAGGGTCCACCACAAGATGGTACTCACCAAGACCGGAGGATGAATTCAGTTCCAGCAGTATTACTCTCATTTTCTTGCTTTCACCTTTCCAGTCGGATGCCTTCATCAGCTTAAGACCTTTCTGATGCAGTGAAAGGCAACTGACAATTTTGTTCGGCTTGCAATGAGAATACAGTAAAAACCTGTCCACTCTGTCATCTTTGCTTCACAATCTCCAACAAATCCATTTTCTCTTCATCTTCTATTAGCACTCCAGATAGACTATTCTGTACCTAATCGTCCACTGCAACCAAATGGTCTACATTTTCTACTTGACCACTCAGTTCCTCCATCCTGTTATGCACATCAGCCATTCATTGCTTAACTAGTACCATGGCAACCTGTTGATCATGTAGAAACTGAACATTGTCATCTTCATCTACTTCTGATCTTCTTGTATATTACAATGGGATGGTGCAATCTCTCTGGTGGAAAACAGGAGGAAAAAAACTCCTGTCCTTTGGGGAAGGGTGAGCAGGGCTACTTACCGATGTCCAGCCTATTGCACTCCCTTTCCCTTGCATAATTAGTATTTACAGGGGATGTAGGGTTGTAACAGAAAAAAATCTGAACAATCCGTGATGGCTTCTTTAATGAAGCACCTCTTGGCTTTCAGCCAGGTGATGGGGTAAGAATGGGCCAATAAACCAAGACGGGGTCTGATGGTCAGTAGGCAGTGGGACGGAAACATGTCCAAAGAATAATCTTCAAAATAGTTAAAGTTGGCTAAGCACCAGCAAATTCACTCTTTACAGAGAGGCTCTTTATCCTGATAGCTATGTAGACACCACTGGAGTAGCATCCTTTCAGAGGAGCCTACTGCATTAGATTCAAAGAAAAAAGTGCCATACTGGAACGGAAGATAGGATGAGCCCAAATTGCAACCTCACCAAGAATGGATCTTGATATTGGGGTTTCTTTCTGGCTGATTGTAAGAAATGACTAACTGAATCACGAATGACCACAGTAAAATTAAAACTTCTGAAGGTGAGAAACAGTTAAGAAAGAAGAACTTTGAGGAGATCTTAGCAGACCACATATAAATTAGAAACACTACTACCAAGCAGAAACATTTCAGAGCAAAACTCCTCAGCAATTCCATCTAGAGAGCGTTTCTTACATCTTTGCTACATATTTCTGGACAGCTATCTCACCCAGTAGTTCTTTCCTATCACTGGTTTGGAGGAAGTGTATCAAGGGCTATCACAGAAAACTAAAAATATTACTTAAAGGCAATGAGAATTTAAGAAAACGATAAACATTCTAGCACTAGTTCTGCATATTAAAACAGAGATTCTAATTATATTTCAGAAACATACCTGGTACATTAAAATGCCTCACATTGCTGAACTTGGAATGATCAAATACTGAAGATAAAAGACATCCTTTTGGCACAATCCATGCATTTGTCTTGGTGGATTTATCCTTTTCTTCAGCTGTGTCATAAACCTCTGCATGAGGTGCTTTTTCTGTTAGATTTTTACTGTAGTGGCTCAGCCCATATTGTGCTATTTGGATTGGGTAGAAATAGCCTTGAGGTCCCCACTGCGTAGATAAAGGCACACCTGAAGTTCAAAACATACATTACTGACTTACTTGAAAAGTTGAATGTACAGATTTGCATAAAACATACTCCTCTAAGGTGAAATAAACAAAGGAAAAGAAATATAAGAAATGAGTTTTATTATGACATTGGAGCTCTGCCCCTAAATACTTGACTCCAACACTGTTCATAGTGCATCTTTATGTTACACAAATTGGTATACAAGCCAGACCACAACTATTTATTTTTTCTAGTTGAATAAAACTTTGGTTCACAGTCTGATGAACAGATGGTTCAGATGGGGCTCAATAAAATGACCCCTTATTTAGTATAGACCCCACAAAGTAAAAGTCAGAAAATGTGTATTCAACCACAGGAAATAAAAGAAAGCAGCATCTTAAAACGTCTCTGTGTACACAGAGTGATAAAGTTTAAAGCTGACACTGAAAACAGTCAATGACAGTTAATTAGTACAATATGTAAAGTGTTTTGTCATGCTTATATGACTTTTCTTTGGCACTTTATGCACCACATTTACTTTTATTTGGCATCTGTTTACCAGGGAAATCCGACTGAGCGAGAAAGTGCCCATTTTCAGCAGAGGCCCAGGGGAAAAAAGCTCCACAATCACAACATTTCAAAAATCAAGTACAGATATTTTCAATCACAAAGTATCATGTTACATTATAAAACAGCAAATACAAAATTTTAAATCACTAATTTTAAATTACTAAGTATTGTGTTAAACAACAAAACATAACTGTGAAAAAATGCTGTGATGGGAAAGACATAGAACATAGGTTTCATAGTACAGTGCAATGAAAAACAGTAACATGAGTTGGAGAACATGTGGGGAAAAATTCCGTAGTCAAATCTGTTACATAGATTAGTATGTGGTAAATGAGACCAGAGACAATCTATTAAGATATTTAAAGAGATATCAGAGATTACATGATTTGAGACAGTGAGTTGGAATTACGTGATGTGTTAGTATGAGAGAGGTGTTAATATTATGGTTATAGAAGGAAGAAGGCTGGAGAGGAGGAGATTATAAGAAGAGTGCAGGGTAGGGATTTTTCAGGTAGCTCAGGTGAGTAAGGAAGAAAGAGGTAGAGGAAAACTGTGCAGAGATTAATTAAGGTAAGGCAGTGGGGAAAACAAAATGAGTGGAGATGGAGGCTGGAAAGGATTGTGAGTGTGATTGAAAGGGGTGAGTGAAGTATAGTAAGTTCATACAGGATTGGCACAGGAGCAGGTCCAAGATTTTGTAAGGAGGGGTCCAAATCAGGATTTTCAGTCAGTCAGCAATGTTTTCAGTCTATATTAAAGCTGTCCAAATTACTTGTAAATCATTTGTAAAAATTGCTTTCCCAAAGTGATCTTTAACCTCAGACATCAACTTGAGGAACAGTGTAATGAAAATGCATTTGCCCCCTTCCTGGCTTCTTATTTTTTTTTGCATGTTTGTCACACTTAAATGTTTCATATAAAAAATGTAAATATTAGACAAATATTAGACAAAGATAACCCAAGTAAACACAAAATGCAGTTATTTATTAAGGAAAAAAATATCCAAACCTACATGGGCCCTATGTGAAAAAGCAACTGCCCCCTTGTTAAATCATGAAGTAACTGTGGCTAATCACATTTTTGGGAAAGCAATTTCACTAGCCACACCCAGGCCTGATTACTGTCAGACCTGTTGAATCAAGAGATCACTTAAACAGAACCTGTCAGACAAACTGAAGTGGGCCAAAAGATCTCAAAAAGGATGACATCATGCTGCGATCTATAATTCCGGAACAGATGAGAAACAAAATAATTGACATTATCAGTCTGGAAAAGGTTACAAAGCCATTTCAAAAGCTTTGGGACTCCAGCAAACCACGGTGAGAGCCATTATCCACAAATGGAGAAAACATGGAACAGTGGTGAACCTTCCTAGGAGTGGCCGGTCTACAAAAAAATTACTCGAAGAGCGCAGCGACAACTCATCCAAGAGGTCACAAAAGAACCCAGAACAACATCTAAAGAAGTGCAGACCTCTCTTGCCTCAGTTAAGGTCAGTGTTCATGACTCAACCATAAGAAAGAGACTGGGCAAAAATGGCATGCATGGCAGAGTTCCAAGGAGAAAACCACTGCTGACCAAAAAGAACAAAGGCTTGTCTCACTTTTGCCAAAAACCGTCTTGATGATCCCCCAAGACTTTTGGGAAAATATTCTGTGGACTGATGAAACAAAAGTTGAAATTTTTCGGAGATGTGCATCCCATTACATCTGGCGTAAAGGTAATGCATCATTTCAGAAAAAGAAAGTACAGCTGCGTACACTTACCATAAATGTAGATGTTAGAGTGTATTCACTGTTGCAGTCATTACAGTTGGGTAATCTGCTGGCAGGTTGCCCTCAGTCGGCCTGATTAACAAAGTCTTGGGTCCTGCGTCAGTTGCTGTCCCTTCTTCCATGACGTCAGGTTGTCAGGGGTATAAAACATGCAGCTGATGCCATTACATCAGTTTTTCTTGCTCCAGATGTCAGGTGCCCCCCCAAATGGGGAGCAAAATATATATATGTATACAATTTAAAACACAAAAAATATACCTCCAAACAAAAGCAAATACACCAAAAAGGCTTTTAAGCATAGTAAAAGAAAGGAGAGGTATAGTAATAGAAAAACATGGGGCTGGAGGGTGGGTAACTAGGACTGCAACAGCATCTACATTTATGGTAAGTGAACACAACTGTACTATGTTCTTTGTGTTTCACTGCTGCAGTCATTACATTTGGGTAGAATCTCAAAGCTATGGTTGGGAGGATGGATCTATACAACATTAGGAGCAGCTATAAGGCCCTGCAGGACAGCAGTGGCAAAGCCAGATCTGGATTTAGAGAAGAGAGGTAAATGGTAATGCTTGGTGAACGTATGGAACTGAACTCCAGGTAGCAGCTTCTAGAATGTCTCTGGTAGGAACCCCTCTGAGAAAGGCTGCAGAAGTAGATGCAGCCCTGGTGGAATGAGATCTGATTCCCCTTAGGGATAGGTTTACCATGGTGCATATAGCAGAAATGAATACAATGGCTTAACCATTTGGAAACAGTCTGCTTTGAAATAGCCTTTCCCTCTGCCCCTGCAGCAAATGCCACCAATAGTTGTTCAGATTTTCTTAGAGATTTTGTCCAGTTTAAGTACACTCTAAGTTGTCTGTGTACATCCAATGAATGCAGAATCCGCTCACCCTTGTTCTGTGGATTGGGGAAGAAAGTTGGCAGCTGAATAGTCTGATTAAGAGCCACACTGGATACCACCTTAAGCATGAAAGATGGATTGGTCCAGAGAGACACCCTGTCCGGATGAAAAATAATGAAAGGCGCCACTGCCACAAGAGCCTGTAATTCTGAAATCCTAGCTGAAGTGACTGCTAAAAGGAAAGCTGTTTTCCAGGAGAGAATTATTAGGTTAGCAGTAGCAGCTGGCTCAAAAGGAGGGAGAGTAAGTTTTTCCAAAACAAAACTGAAGTCCCATGCAGGAGTTGGTGCTCTCCTAGGAGGTCTTAAATTTTTGGCCCCTCTGAGATACTGCTTTAACAGAGGATGAGAAAAAAGAGAATAGGTTCTGTGTTGTAATGAGCTGAAATGGCAGAGGCATGGATTTTTATGGAAGAAAAAGATGGGCCCTTGTGAAGCATCTCAGTTAAGTATTGCAGAATCTGAGGAATGTTGGGCATTGCTGTGCTTATTCCTTGTGAGTGGTTCCAGGCACAGAATCTTTTTCATTTGTCAGCATACGATTTTCTAGTACTAGGCCTTCTAGCCTCCAAAATGACATCCATCACAGGTTTGCTGAGGGATGCCAAGGATGAAATTAGTTGATTAGCCATGCTGCAAGATTCAAAGTTTGGAGCTGAGTGTGCAGAATTAGGTAGTTCTGCTGAGATAGTAGGTAAGGTGTCTGAGGCAGGTGCCACAAAGGAAGGTGTGTGACACATTGCGCAGGAGTGGGTACCAGTTTTGGCGAGGCCAGTCTGGAGCAATCAGAATCATTTTTGGTTTGTCCTGTCTGACCTTTAGTAGAACTTTGGAGAGCAGAGGCAGAGGGGAAAAGCAAAGACTGATAGTTTTTTCCCGCTGAATGATGGAGCATCCACTTTCCAAGCTTTTTTGTGATGAATTCTTGTGCAGAATTTGTCCAACTGATAGTTCTGGGGTGAGGCAAAAAGATCTATGTTTGGGCTCCCCCATTTGCATGTCAACATGTTGAAAACTTGTGGTTCCAGTTTCCATTCGTGTTGGTCCATAAGATTTCTGCTTAGTTCGTCTGCCAGAGTATTTAGCTTTCCTGGCAGGAACTGAGCTTATAGTTGTATTTGATAGATCAAGGCCGTGTTCCACAATGCCATGGCTAGTCTGCAAAGGGGGTAGAAATGTGTACCCCCCTGCTTATGTACCACAACTGTGGTGTCTGTCTTCATCATTAGTTCTCCAGGATGAAGGTAGCCCTTGAAGGCTGTCTGTGTATTCTGTACAGCTAGCATCTCTTCAAGATTGACATGTAGATGCATTTGATTTGGGCTCCATTTGCCCTGGATGCACTTTCCTGCCAGATGAGCTCCCAAGCATAGTCTGATGTGTCTGTAGTTAGGGTTTGGGTGGCAGGGGGTGGAGTGAATGGCAGTCCCTTGTTTTGGTGGCAGGCCTCTGCCCACCATAGGAACTCTAGTTGCAGGCAAGGGCAAGGTATAATAGGAATCATTATTTCCAGGCTGTGACAATGTTGACTCCATAAACTTTTTAAGTACCACTGAAGTTTCCTCATATGCAGTCTTGCATATGGAATTAGAAGAATGCAGGAGGTCATGAACCCCAAGGCTTGCAGAATTTGCCTTGTAGATAGCAGCGTTTTTGTGGCCACCTCTTAGTCATCAATTGAATTTGCTTTTCTAGCGTAAGGTAAGTCATCTGGGCAGTTGTATTCAAGCTTGCACCCAGGAATGTAATTTTTTGAGAGGGTAACAGTTGTGATTTCTTTTCATTTATGGTGTACCCTAGACAAGTTAGAACACTTTTTACAAATGCCAGATGCTTTAGAAGAATGTCCTTGCTTTCTGCCTGAATTAGACAATCGTCCAGGTATGAATATATTTGAGTATTTCTTTGCCTGCAAAATGCAATTACTGGAGCCAGGCACTTTGTGAAGACCCTGGGCGCAATAGACAAGCCAAAGGGCAGTGCAGAGAACTGGTAATGCAAGTAGCCTGCTTTGAAGCAGAGGTATCTTCTGCAAGATTCCCTGATTGGGATATGCAGGTAAGCCTCTTTTAAATCTAGAGTTACCAACCAGGCATCTTTGCCTAGCATAGGTAGTAAAGTACAGTTGTGTACCTACCATAAATGTAGATGTTCGAGTGTATTCACTGTTGCAGTCATTACAATTGGGTTATCCTGCTGGCAGGCTACCCGCAGTCGGCCTGAATTCCAAAGTCTAGGTCCGGTGTCGGTTGCTGTCGCCTCCTCCCTGACGTCAGTGCGCCAGATGTATAAAAGATGCAGCCGACACCATTTTCTTCAGTTTTTCTTGCCCCAGAAGTCAGGTGCCTCCAAAAGGGCAGGCTAAAAATATGTCAATAAAGCATGCATGCACCGAAGTCAATTATTCCTTCATCTACAAGCAAATACACCACATAGGTTGTATAGAATAGAGAAGTACAGATAAGTTCCAGCAAAGATAAGTGGGGTGGTGGGTGGGTAACCTGGACTGCAACAGTGAATACACTCGAACATCTACATTTATGGTAGGTATACAACTGCACTATGTTCATCGTGTTTCACTGTTGCAGTCATTACAATTGGGTTGAATCCCAAAGCTAAGGTTGGGAGGCTGGTGCTAAATAGGATTAGGAGCGGCTATGAAGCCCTGCAGAACTGCAGTGGCAAAGCCTGCCCTGGATTTAGAGTAGAGTGGTAAGTGACAGTGTTTTGTAAAGGTGTGCACTGAACTCCAGGTTGCAGCCTCTAAAATGTCTTTGGTTGGTACTCCTCTGAGGAAGGCTGCTGAAGTGGCTGCTGCTCTGGTTGAATGTGGCCCAATGGCCTTGGGCACTGATTTGCCATGTTGTGAATAGTAGAAACGAATGCAGTGGCCTATCCACTTTGAAATAGTCTGCTTTGAGATAGCCTTTCCTTGTGGTCCTGCAGCATATGCCACTAGTAATTGCTCAGCCTTTCTGAAAACTTTGGTTCGGTCCAAGTAGAAGCGCAGCTGTCTGTGTATGTCCAAAGAATGCAGAAGTCTCTCACCTTTATTCTGTGGGTTTGGATAAAAGGTAGGCAAGTGAATAGTTTGATTAAGGGCCACAATGGACACTACCTTAGGCATAAATGTCGGGTTTGTCCTCAGAGAAACCCTATCTGGATGGAAAATGATAAAAGGTTCCACAGCCATGAGTGCCTGTAGCTCTGAGACTCGTCTTGCAGAAGTTATTGCTAGGAGCAGAGCTGTTTTCCAAGATAAAAATTTTATATCAGCTGCAGCGGCTGGCTCAAAAGGAGGCAGGGTGAGTTTTTCCAAGACATAATTGAGGTCCCATGCAGGTATTGGTGATCTCCTTAGAGGCCTTAAGTTTTTGGCTCCTCTGAGGTACTGCCTTAGTAAAGGATGAGAAAAAATACGTGGTTCTGTATTGTAATGAGCTGAAATGGCAGAGGCATGAATCTTAATTGATGAAAAGCATAGGCCTTTGTCCAGCATCTCAGTTAAGTATTGCAAAATCTGAGGAATATTTGGTACAATCATGTCAATTCCTTGTGTCTGGTTCCAAGCACAGAATCTCTTCCATTTTTCAGCATAAGATTTTCTGGTACTAGGCCTCCTGGCCTCCAAAATAACATACATCACCGCTTTAGAAAGAGGGGTGTTTTGAATGACTACATTAACCGCCATGCTGGCTGTGCAGGATCTGATTGTTTTGTTGGGACACGGGACACTAAGTGAGGAATTTGAGGTAATGTCCAGGCTGGGCATTCAGACAGGTTCCTTAGGATTGGGTACCAGTGCTGGCGGGGCCAGTCTGGGGCAATCAGTATCATTTTTGGCTTCTCTTGTCTGACCTTTAGGAGTACCTTGGGGAGGAGGGGCAGTAGAGGAAAGGCATATACTGTTAAGTTTTTCCAGCTGAAAGATAGAGCATCCACTTTCCATGCTTGCTTGTGATAAGTCCTTGTGCAGAATCTCTGTAGTTAGCAGTTGTGAGGGGCATCCCCATTTCCTTGTTATCATGCTGAAGACTTGCAGATCCAATTTCCACTAGTGGGGATCCATGAGGTTTCTGCTTAGTTCGTCTGCCAGAGTATTTATCTTTTCTGGCAGGAATTGTGCTTGCAGATGTACTTGGTAAGTCAATGCTGTGCCCCACAAAGTCATGGCTAGTCTGCAAAGGGGCTAGGAATGAGTGCCTCCCTGCTTATGTACCACATGACTGTGGTATTGTCAGTCTTTATCAGTAGTGGTCCCATATGAAGTTGATCCTTGAAGGCTGTCAGGGCATTCTGAACAGCTAGCATCTCTTTTTGATTGATATGTAGATGCATTTGGCTTGCGGACCATGTGCCCTGAATACCTCTTCCTGCCATGTGGGCCCCCCAGGCATAATCTGATGCAGCTGTTGTTAATGTCTGCCTGGCTGTGGGTAAAGTGAATGGCTGTCCCTTGTTGTAGTGACAGACCTTTGCCCACCATCGAAACTCCTGTTGCAGGCAGGGGAATGAGGGTAATTATTGTTTCCAGGCTGTGGCAATGTTGAGTCCAAACACTTTTTAGATACCATTGAAGTTTCCTCATAAGAAATATATTCCTCATATCATAAAGGATAGATTCCCTTCACAAGAGACTTCCTTTACTATGGAACAGGGTTCCGATCTACATAAGACAGAACCCCTCACTATCACTCTTCAAGAGGAACCTTGATGAGAGGATGGGTAACAGAAAGTTCACACCGGGATCACACCAACAGCACTACTAGATAGGGGCCAAGGGTACTAGCTGCTAATACAAGGGTCTAGGGAACTACTAAAGGGGCGGTGAATACCGCACAATGTGGCTGGGCTAATATATGCCTTCGGGCAGATAGCCCAGTACCAACCTATGAACCTATATGCAGTCTTGCATATGGAATTAGCAGAATGCAGGATGCCATGAAGCCCAAAGCCTGCAGAAGTTTTCTTGCAGATAACTCGGCCTTTGTTGCCAATACTTTGAAATAAGTAGTCAGTTGCCTTTGTTTGTCTGGCGTGAGATAAGCCATCTGGGCAGTTGTATTTAAGCTTGCACCCAGGAATATTATCTCTTGAGAGGGTACTAGTTTTGACTTCTTTTTGTTTACTGTGTACCCTAGGCATGTTAGTAATCTTTTTACAAACGCCAGGTGCTGTAGTAGAATGTCCTTGTTATCTGCTTGAATGAGGCAGTCGTCCAAGTAGGGATATATTTGTATTCCTCTTTGTCTGCAGAATGAGATTATTAGAGCCAGGCATTTTGTGAAGACCCTGGGCACAGTAGATAAGCCAAAGGGCAGTGCAGAGAATTGGTAATGCATTGAGCCAGCTATGAATCTGAGGTATCTTCTGCAAGATTGTCTGATTGGGACATGCAGGTATGCATCTTTCAGGTCCAAAGTTATGAGCCAAGCCTTGTTGCCCAGCATGGGCAGTAGCTGCTGTAGAGTCAACATCTTGAATTTTGGAACTTCTATTTAGTGTAGACAGGTCCAGTATTGGTCTCCAGGTTTTGCCCTTTCTGGGTACTAGGAAAAGTCTGGAGTAAAATCCTTGCCCCTGCTCTTGTTGTGGTACTTGCTGAATGGCCCTCATGTCCATGAGGGCTGTAATTTGTTTTTGTGCCTCCGCCCATTGACTGAGTGGCAGGTCTGGCATGCCTTTTGACCTTGGTAGTGTGTGAAAATGGAACCTGCAGCCTTGGGACACTATGTTCAGGACCCATTTGACTTGGGTAACCATTTGCCAATTTGATGAAAAAAGTGCTAGTTTTCCCCCTAAGGGGGGCTGTCAAAAGAAAAGTGCTTGGATCTGGCAGAGGAAAGTCATTGGGACTGTTTCCTGTAAGGTTGTGATTTGTCTTCTCCACTTTTGGAGGTAGGAGCACCCCATTGTTTAGGCCTGTAAGAGCTTTGGGGCCGAGATCTGCCTCTGGGACGCCTGTATCTGCCTCTTTGTGGTCTGTCAAACTGGAAAGGACCAATTTTTAGAAGGCCAGTTCCTGCTAAACCTGGGTGGCTGTACCTGTAAAAAATCCTTGACTGTCTGTATGGATTTTGCTTTATCCTCCATTTTTTTCAACACCTCTTTCTGCTTTTAGTACCAAACAAAATGCTGTAATGGTGCATCTAATAATTTTGCTTTAACATGATCAGGCAGATTCTGTTCCTTTAACCAAGCATGCCTTCTAATAACAGAGCCTGTAACAGAGGCCCTGCAAGAGGCCTCCAGTGAATCATAACCACATTGCAAAGTATGCTTTCCCACTTGTTCAGCTGCATGCAATAAATCCTGCAATTCCTTGTTCTCTGAACATTCAGTATTTGTCAACAATTTCTGTTTAAGCAGTGACATTAAATATTGCTGATATTTAAGCATATGAAACTGGCAATTTAAAGCCCTTACAGCCAAGGTAGCATAAGTGTAGACTTTTTCCCCCATCTGTCTAGAGCCCTAGAATCCCTATAAGAGGGGACAGGATTTTTGCAGTGGAAGCTTTAACCCCTTTGGGACCCTGGGATATAGTTTCAGGGTCAGCAGCAGGGTTTTTATATAGGAATTTGTGAGAATCCGGGACCCTGTAGTATATGTCTGGCTTAGCAGGTGCAGGGGGTAAAGAGACGGGGGAGAGGCCGGACTCTGAAAATACATCATCAACAATGTCTAGAACAGGTGGAATAGCAAGGGGTCTGTGCAGAGGAAGTAGCAGAAAGTCTCGGAGCCTTTTCGTAGATTCAGAATAATCTTGGCTCTCCCAGTGGAAATGCTCCCACATGGTATGCAGGGTTTCCCCAAAAGAATAATCCTCAGGAAGAGAGGCTGAAGGAATGGATTCTTCAGCATCAGAATCCTCATAGGGAAGCATGGGGTAATCCTGTTCAGAAGAGGAATCAGAGGAAATACAAACCTGATCAGAAGAATCATACTCTGTCTCTTGCCTAGGCCTCTTATCAGGAGGAGGATGGGAGCTCCTGATTAAAGTAATTAGGTCTTCGGCCATTTTGAGCATCTGTTTTTCAGGCATTGAAGTCTGAATAGGAGAATGCGGTACTTGTTTGTCTTTAGGGCTGCTTTAGTCTTTGTCTTTGAAGCTGAAGATGGCTTAGTATACAGTTGTGTAGGTCTGAAGACCCCCTCAGAAGCCGATGACTGCTCAGCGGCTCCGGACCCATCTGAGGGAATGATTTCCGAGTGTCCAATACCTTGAGTATCCAGAGGCCCAGTCGGCTCCACGTGGGAGTCGGATGCGGCCTGTGGCTCTGAGGTAGCGGGCGCCAGGGGCTGCGAAAGTGCCTCACTGAGAATCGGCGACTGGCCTGTTAGAGGCCTCGTTGTCGGTTTTGGACCTCGGATGCCTATCCTTTTCCTTGTCCTTGCGTTTTTTGTAAACTCTGGTCGTTGGCTGTTCGAACGGCATTATATAATTAAATCTACGGCCAAAGTAATGAAATGCAAAATCGAACCGACGCTTAATAGTGCGTTGGTTAAATCTAGCACAAAACCGACAGCTGGCAACGTTGTGATCAGGGCCTAGGCAAGGAACACAGTAAGAGTGAAAATCCTTATGAGGTATTTGCTTCCCACAAGAAATACAATTGTTAACTTTTTCTGACATCGGTCTGGAGCAAGAAAAAAGTTTCCCCAATGGGGTACTTAGATTTTAATGAAGACATCGGTTCTGAAATTCGGATTTGAAAATCTCAGGAGTCGGCCGACTGGCACTTGCGAACTACTTTTGCTTCGGGCACCGCGCGGCAACAAAGACTGAAGAAAATGGCGTCGGCTGCATCTTTTATACCCCTGGCGCACTGACATCAGGGAAGAAGCGACAGCAACCAACACCGGACCTAGACTTTGGAATTCTGGCCAACTGAGGGTAGCCTGCCAGCAGGTTAACCCTAGAGTAATGACTGCAACAGTGAAACACGATGAACATCAGTCTTGAGTAAAATCCTTGTCCCTACACTTGCTCTGGTACTTGCTGAATGGCCCTCATGTCCATGAGGGATGAAACTTGCTTTTGTGCCTCTGCCCATTGATTTTTTGGCAGGTCTGGCAAACGATGTGCCCTTGGCAGGGTATGAAAGTGAAACTTGTAGCCTTGGGACACTATGTTCAAGACCCATTTGTCCTGGGTTATGTGCCAATTTTGATGAAAAAGTGCTAGTTTTCCCCCTAAAGGTGCTGCCAGAAGATAAGTGCTTGGGACAGGTAGGGGGAAGTCATTGGGACTGTTTCCTGTATGGCTGTGATTTCTCTTCTCCGCTTTTGGAGGCAGAAGCATCCCATTGTTTAGACCTGTATGTGCCTTGGGGCTGGGATCTGCCTCTAGGGTGTCTGCATCTGCCCCTTTGTGGCCTGTCTGACACTGGAAAGGACCAATTCTTTGTAGGCCAGTGTCTGCTAAATCTTGGAGGCTGTACCTGTAAGAAATCCTTGACTGTTTGCATAGATTTTGCTTTGTCCTCCATTTTCTTCAACACCTCCTCTGCTTTAACACCAAACAAGGTATCATGCTGTAATGGAGCATCTAATAATTTTGCTTTAACATGATCAGGCAGATTCTGTTCCTTTAACCAAACATGCCTCCTGATGACAGAACCCGTAACAGCGGCCCTGCAGGAGGCCTCACAGAATCAAAACCACATTGCAAAGTATGCTTTCCAACTTGTTCAGCTGCATGCAATAAATCCTGCATTTCTTTGGTTTCTGCACATTCAGAATTTATCAACATTTTCTGTTTAAGCAGTGACATAATATATTGCTGATATTTAAGCATCTGAAACTGACAATTTGGAGCCCTTATAGCCAAGGTAGCAGAAGTGTAAATCTTTTTTCCCCATCTGTCCAGTGCCCTATAATCCCTGTCAGAGGGGGTAGGGTTTTTTGCAGTGGAAGCCTTGACCCCTTTGGGACCCTGAGAGATAGTTTCTGGGTCAGCAGCAGGGTTTTTAAAAATAAATTTATGTGAATCAGGAACCCTGTAGTATCTGCCTGGCTTAACAGGAGCTGGAGGCAAGGAGTCAGACTGGACTCTGAAAAAACATCATCTACAATGTCTAACACATGTGGAACAGCAAGGAGCCTGTGCTGAGGTAGTAAAAGGAAGTCTCTGAGCCTTTTCTTAGATTCTGAATAATCTTGGCTCTCCCAGTGGAAATGTTCCCTCATAGTATGCAGAGTTTCCCCAAAAGAATAACCCTCAGGAGGAGAGGCTGAAGGGATAGATTCTTCGGTATCAGAATCCTCATAGGGAGGAAGAGAGTATTCCTGATCAGAAGAGGAATCAGATGAAATGGAAACCTGATCCGAAGATTCATATTCTGTCTCTTGCCTAGGCCTCTTACCAGGAGGGGGATGGGAACCCCTGATCAAAGCAATTAGGTCTTTGGCCATTTTGAGCATCTGTTTTTTAGGCATGGAGGCCTGTCCATGGGGCTGGTGTACTTGTTTCTTTGTCTTTAAAGGTGCTTTAGTCTTTGCCTTTGCAGCTGAGGTCGTTTTTACATATAATTGTGTAGGCCTGAAAACACCCTCAGATGCCGATACCTGCTCAGCAGCTCCGGACCCATCTGAGGGAATAGTTTCCGAGGTTCCAATACCTTGAGTTTCCAGTGGCCTAGTCGGCTCCACGTGGGAGTCGGAAACGGCCTGCCGCTCTAAAGTAGCAGGCGTCAGGGGCTGCGAAAGCGCCTCACTGAGAACCGGCGACTGGCTTAAAAGAAGCCTCATCATCAGTTTTGGACCTTGGATGCTTGTCCTTTTCTTTGAGTTTCTTGCAAATTGTGGTAGTCGGATGGCTATCCAATGACATTGTGTAATTAAATCTTCTGCCAAACTAGTGAAATGCAAAATCGTACCGACGCTTAATAGTGCGTTCGTTAAATCTAGCACAGAACCGACAATTAGCAATGTTGTGGTCAGGGCCTAGGCAAGGAATACAGTAGGAATGAAAGTCCTTATGAGGTATTTGCTTCCCACAAGAAATACAATTAACTTTTTCTGACATCGGTCTGGAGCAAGAAAAAAGTTTCCCCAACGGGGTACTTAGCTTTTAATGAAGACTTCGGATCTGAAATTCGAACACGAAAATCTCAGGAGTCGGCCGAGCGGCACTTGCGAACTGCTTTGGCTTCGGGCACCGTGTGGCAAGAAAGACTGATGTAATGGGGTCGGCTGCATCTTTTATACTCCTGACGACCTGATGTCATAAAAGAAGGGACAGCAACTGACGCAGGACCCAAGACTTTGTTAATCAGGCCGACTGAGGGCAACCTGCCAGCAGATTACCCAAATGTAATGACTGCAACAGTGAAACATGAAGAACATCATAATGCCAACAGTCAAACATGATTGTGGTAGTATGTTGGTCTGGGGCTGCTTCTGGACCTGGACGACTTGCTGTGATTGATGGAACCATGAATTCCGCTCTCTACCAAAAAATCCTGAAGGAGAATGTCCGGCCATCAGTTTGTGATCTCAAGCTGAAGCGCACTTGGGTTCTGCAGCAGACAATGATCCAAAACATACCAGCAAGTCTACCTCTGAATGGCTTAAAAAAACAAAATGAAGGTTTTGGAGTGGCCTAGTCAAAGTCCGGACTTGAATCCAATTGAGATGCTGTGGCATGACCTTAAAAAGGCAGTTTAAGCTCGGAAACCCTCCAATATGGCTGAATTAAAACAATTTTGCAAAGAAGAGTGGTTCAAAATTCCTCAACAGTGATGTGAAAGACTCACTGCCAGTTATTGCAAGCGCTTGATTGCAGTTGTTGCTGCTAAGAGTGGCACAACCAGTTATTACGTTTAGGGGGCAATTACTTTTTCATATAGGGCCATGTAGGTTTGGATATTTTTTTTCCTTAACAAATAAAATCATCACTTAAAAACTGCATTTTGTGTTTACTTGGGTTATCTTTGTCTAATATTTACATTTGTTTGATGATTGGAAACATTTAAGTCTGACAAACATGCAAATAAATAAGAAATCAGGAAGGGGGCAAATACTTTTTCATTGCACTGTATGTGTGATGCATCCATAGAGTTCAATGGATGCATGCTGCACATGCATAGAGATGCATCCATTAAAGTTTATGGACTGCTGCCTAACATACCACTCAAGAAAACTCATTTGGGCTGTGGTTTTTAATACAAAAAATGGTTTACAATCTTTTTATTTAAAAAAAAGGTCAACAAAAAACAGGAAAAATATTGTTAAACAGAAAAACACACCATGGCACTTAATTCACTAGATGCCATGATGCTCTAGTACAGAGTGACAAATCACTTCAGGTTCCTTACCGTTTTTCATTATCTGTGCTCTTATATTCACACTAAATGTATGCTCAAGCCTATAAATATAACTCATTCATCCACATATAGTTATTTTGGCAAATATATTCACTAAAGCTTGGCTAATAGACTGGACTACAGATCTAAAGTTGCAGTAACAGAAACAGTGAAGTGCTGACCAAAAACAGGCAGTAGTAACAGAATATAAACAGAAATATTCAATTTGGATACAACACCAGCAAGGATGATGAACTGAACACTGCTTGAGAGAAATGGGCCTATCTGTGAACACATAAACCTACACCCTTGTCTCAGGAGTCCATCTGCATTGGCACTGCTGTAACCTGGACTGGCTAACAAAGGGGGTCCTCCCAAAGCCCCTTTAAATTCCTTAATGCCTGGTCGCAAGCTGGGGCCCACACTACCTTATCTGGCCTGTTTTTCCTTGTAAGGTCTGTGAGGGGAGCAGCTATTGTACTATAATCGGGAACAACCTTTCTACAGTACCCCTCTTTCCCCAAGAATGCCCTCACCTGCTTTTTGCTAACAGGGGTAAGCCACTCCTGAATAGTTTCCACTATGGCAGGTTCTGGCCTAATCTTATCACTCCCCAGTCTATGCCCCAGGTAGAAGACCTCTGCCATACACACCCGACACTTACTGGGCTTAATGGTCAACCCTCCCTGACATGCTGAGGCTTCATCATGTTAAGAGAGTAAAATATGTGTCCCTGCCTACTGCCTAGCAGGTTTACCATGTAATTAATTTTACTGACGTTCCTTATTACTTCAAAGGGTCCCTCCCAAGCTGCCTGCAGCTTACTGCATCTGACAGGAATGAACGCCACAACCTGCTAACCCCACAGCATACTCTTGGGCTCAAGCATTCCTGTCATATCAGACCTGTTTCTGTTGTTGGGCTCCTGCCAGGTTATCCTGGGCCAAGCCAATGAGCTCCCTAAGCCTTGTACTGAGGTTTCGGACATATGCCACAAAAGACTCCTTCGGGGATTCACACACACACCCTCCCACTCATCACAAATCAGATCTAAAGGCCCTCTCAACCTTATGCTCATACAGCAACTCAAAGGGTGAAAAACCTGTAGCTATGTCACTACACATGCATATCATACAACTGTAGCAGCCACACAGTTTCTTTGGTACACCAATACACATTGCAGATAACATCCCACAAGGGGGGAGCCACCACAGATCCCGGGAACTACTGCCCATTAGCCTGACGAGCCTGGTCTGCAAGGCCATGGAACGTATCATCTTGGAGCTTATAAACAAGGACATAGGTAACCTCCAAACTCTGGACCCCACTCAGTTTGGGTTTGTAAAAGGTAGGTCATGTCTCCTAAATCGGATAGACTTCTTTGAAACAGTCACTAGAGCAGTGGACGAGGGTAAGGTGGTGCACACAGCCTATTTTGACCTCGCCAAGGCTTTCAACACCATCCCCCACTCTGGAATTATAGATAAACTCACTAGACTGTGCATAAATCCCTATGTCACAAGATGGGTGGCCAACTGGCTCACTAACAGAACCCACACAGTGAAAGTTGCCGACTCCAAATTCATCTTCAGACCAGTGACAAGTGGAGTACCACAGGGCTCAGTCCTGGGTCCTCTCCTGTTTGGCATCTACTTCTCAGAAGTCCAGGCTAATACAGCAGATCATTGGCTAATGAAGTTCAGAGACGACTGCAAACTAGGTGCCATAACAATCGCCTAATGATGTGGACATTCTACAGAAGGGCCTCACTGAGACTGATGCTTGGTGTCAAACTCGTGGCCTCAAACTAAATGCCAGGAAGTGCACGGTCATCCCCCTTTGGGAAAAACACTGTACCCATGAACTACCACATAGGCGGTAGCCTACTAAACACCGAAGGTGTGATAAGAGACCTTTGGACACAGGTGGACAGTAGTCTCTCCTTTGATAGTCACATCGCCACAGTAGTCAGGAAATCCTTCTACGTGGCACACCTCATCACAAAGGGGTTTACCTCCAGAAAAAAAGAGGTCATTGTTCCTCTCTACTTATCCCTCATAAGACCCATTATAGTACAACACCCCATTTGGCATGTATCTCACAAGACATCAAATAGAAAGGCCACAGAAATACCTCACTAAGAGGATTACCGGCCTCAAACAGATGCCATATGCAGACCATCTCAAAAACTCCAGCTCTACTCCATCTCTTATTGCCTACTCAGAGGCAACCTCTGCCTAACATACAAAACCATGTCAAACCCAGATCTGTTCGACATGCTACACTTAAAGAAACCCCAGTCCATCTGAGCTACATGCTCCAGGGACCTACACCTTGCCACCACAATAAACAGAACATGCTAGAGGAATAGATTCCTGTCCCAGAGACTTCCCATGCTGTGGAACAGACTACCCATTCATGTCAAGCAAAGCTCCTCATTAGCCCTCTAAGAAAAATCGATGACTGGATGGGAAATAGGAAATTCATCCGGGGATCGCTTCTGTGGCTCTGCTACACAGGGGTGGAGAAAAATAACTTTCTTGGGTGGCGAAAGCCAGGGAACTTTTTTGGCTAGGCTTTTTATAGGCCCCAGGGCCGATAGCCTAGTACCTACCTATGAACCTATTCCTGGAGTACCTCTCTGTATGCAAACAGCAGACGGGGTAAAATTTTGTCTCGCTCTCTTAAACTGGTCTGCAAATGCCCATAGCATGGTCTTTTGTGCAGAGATTAACCTCTCCACAAAACTATTAGTCTGGGGGTGGTAGGGGTTGGTCTTTAAGTGCTTCACCCCACAACACTTCCACAGACAAGCCAGTAGGTCTGACATGAATCTGGTACCACTGTAAGTATTTCTCTCGAAAAACCTACCCTGCTGAAAATCAAATCACTTGCCACCTTATCTGCCTCAATGGAGTACAGAACTACCGCCTCAGGGTATCTAGTAGTATAATCTACTACCACCAAGATATACTTCTTCCTTGTGGAACTTGGAGTACTCAGAGGCCCCCCAATATCCATAGCTATCTTCTTAAATGTTTCCTTAATCACAGGCAAAGGCATCAACAGAGCTTTAACCTTGTCCTCTCTGCCTTGCCTACCTTTTGGCACTGCTCACAGGTCCTGCAGTTCCGTTACATCCTTTGCAATCCCAGACCAATAAAAGTTCTGCATAATACATCTCTTGGTATGCGTTATGCCTATATGACCTGCAAAAGGAATATCACAGGCTCCAGCTAGAAGTGCCAGATGGTAGGCTCTGGGCACTACCAACTGCTGTATTACCTCACCCTCTAGCCCTCCCTCAGGGGTCCACTCTCTCTACAATAACCCTTTGTTCCAGTATGCAGACTCCTCTTTTCCTTGCGCATCAGGTGCCTCCTTAGCTACCTCCCTCAAGCTTCGTAAAGTAGGGTTCGAAAGCTGAGCCTGTCTCAACTCTACTTTTGTGACCATTCCAGCTCCCCTTCCACAGGAAGCTTAGTATATTCTGACAGTGGTACCTCACTGCCAACCTGGGTACTACCACTCACCTCTGTCCTTCAGTCCATGGGAACATCAGTACCTACCAGCAGCTGTGGCTCACTTTCAGGCTCACACCTACAAGGTACCTCCCTTCCTGCAATAGCCACATCACCAGTCCCAGCTTCAGGGGTGGAGTTTGTCTGGGTCTCCCCCATGGTACCAGACCTACATATCTGTCTAAAAGCCTGACTGCGTGTAACTACACACATACAAGGTACTACATTATCATAATCATTCCCTATTAAGACATCTGCAGGAATATCCTCAAACACAGCTACCTTGCCTGCTTCCTTTTCCACCATCCCAGTCAAGGTGAACCCTAGCCAAAGGTATTTGGAATGGGATCCCTCCTAAGACTCTGACTGGAATGGACTGCCCAAGCAAGTACTGCTCCTCTAACCACTGCAGGCCTTCCAATGGTTATATCAGAGGCTGTGTCTCTCTTAGCACTGGCCTGTCTTCCATCGTGTCTATATCGCTTTGTCGCACACTGAAACTATCAAAGCTGACATAGTCGGCACCATATCAGCGAAAGTGAAGACATTGAATGTTTTAATGGAAATCTCCGTAAGGGGAGATTTCCGTTTATTGCAATGTAGTGCAATCTCGGAGTTGGTATATTTAAGTAGTGGGTGTGTGTGTGTGGGGGGGGGGGCGCAGCCCCCACATGGAGGGTGGTGCAGGGAGCTTGCCCCCTGCTTGCAATATTTAGTTTTCTTTTTTTCTTTTTTGTTTTCTTTTTTTATGTTCGAAGTTTCAAAATATCAATGATATGGTGGTCGACCATATCAGATTCGATATTTTGAAATTTCGATGATGTGATATAAATGCCTTCCATCCACTAAGATAGGATACGAACTCTGGTGATAATTTGGTACCCACGTTGTCTCCAGACAACTTACTACTGGGCCTGCTGTTATTCCCACTTTCTGGCTCCCTCACCTTTTGTTCCCCACCTTGCTTCAATGGACATCAGTCTGCTGTATGGCCCCTCTGGTTACATTTAAAACATCTAACCCCTAATCCTGGCCATGTACCTGAACTAGCGTCTTCCCCTGTTACTGGCAGACTCTGTTGGGGTGGTTTAGGCTGCTCCCCATGGGTTCCTTTATATCCATGTGGAGCACTGGGTATCCCCTTCTTGTGCTGTGATGCCTTAATTGCCAAGTAAAGATCCCATTCTCTCCCCAGCTCATCTGCAGAGCTGTACTCCTGGTCTGTCAACCAGATTTAAATGTCTTCAGGCAAATTATTAATGGCTTGTTCCCTTACCAAAAGGTCTACCTGTCTTTCAAAAGTAGTGACCTGACACCCACTCAACCACCTATGAAAATAAGTAGGTAACTCAGCAATACAATCACATACATTTTTATCTGCCTTGCATCTATGCTCACAAACATTTTTTCTATAAGCTTCAGGTGTTAACTTACAACAGTTCAATAAACATTGTTTCACTCTATCATAGTTTAAACAATCAGTATCAGGCAATTTAGAAACAGCAGTTACTGCTTTACCATGGAGTAAGGGGGTCAGGAACCATGCCCAGAGCTCTTTGTCAACATTATACTGTTTACATACTCTTTCAAATATATGAATAAAACTATCAAAGTCATCCCCCCCTACAAATTATGGAAAAACTTTACTGACCTTTACTGCTTCTGGGGTCTGGTTATTCGGTTCCCCATTACATCCATGACCTTTGGTGGAGTCAACATCTCCCTCTTGTGTTGGTGCTGTTTCCCTTTTCCTTCAGCCTCCACTCGTCACAGTCTCTCATTTTCTTCAATCTCTACAAGTTTGGCCTCCAGTTCATGCAGAAGCTGCTTATCCTTTTCTTCGTTCTCATGCTGATGCTGCTTCTTTTCTTTGGTCTCCAAAAATCTGACCTCCAGTTCAAGTCTCTTAACTCCAGACGGATTTTTAAGTCCTCTGAGGAAAAGGTGAAATGTCCCGTTTCTAAAGACTGCATATCCCCAACACCAGACTGGTTGTCTTTTTGGTCACTGGTCCACACAGCAGCTGCAATTAAAGTTGAAATCATTTCCTCTTTGGAACGGTTAGCATGCACTAGTCGTTTGGCTTTGCGCACTCTGGCCAACCAGTTCCTTGTCAGCTTGCCATAATCCAATGCGGACACCTTTGACTGCTTTCCCTGACTAATCTAAACTAACAAAAATAAATAAAAAGTACAGTTTTGTACCTACCACAAGTGTAGATGTTCGAGTGTCTTCACTGCTGCAGTCATTACACTTGGGTTATCCTGCCGTCGGCCTGAGTTCCAAAGTCTTGGTCCGGCGTCGGTTGCTGTCGCATCTTCCCTGACGTCAGTGCGCCAGGGGTATAAGAAGCAGCTGACGCCATTTTATTCAGTTTTTCTTGCCCCAGATGTCAGGTGCCCCCAAAAATGGTAGGTAATACAACATACAAAAAAGGTAAAAAATAAAACCTTCAGTAACCAGCAAATACACCTCAGAGGTAGTATAGGTTAGTCCCAGATACGAAAGAGGGGCTGGCGGGTGGGTAACCTGGACTGCAGCAGTGAAGACACTCGAACATCTACATTTATGGTAGGTACAAAACTGTACTATGTTCATCGTGTTTCACTGCTGCAGTCATTACACTTGGGTTGAATCCCAAAGCTGAGTTTGGGTGGCTGGCTCTATAGAGGATTTGGTGTGGCTATGAGGCCCTGCAGCACTGCAGTGACAAAGCCTGCTCTGGATCTAGAATAAAGAGGTAAATGGTAATGCTTGGTAAAGGTGTGTACTGAACTCCAAGTTGCAGCTTCCAAGATATCTTTGGTAGGTACTCTTCTAAGGTAGGCAGTAGAAGTGGCAGTTGCCCTGGTGGAATGTGGTCTGATATTACCAGGTACAGGTTTCCCATGTTGTGTGTAGCAGACCCGGATACAGTGTCCTATTCACTTTGAAATGGTCTGCTTTGAAATAGCCTTTCCCTGTGATCCTGCAGCATATGATACAAGCAATTGTTCAGATTTTCTGAAAGCTTTTGTTTTGTCCAAGTAGAAGTGCAATTGCCTGTGTATGTCCAAGGAATGTAGAAGTCTCTCCCCTTTATTCTGGGGATTTGGATAAAATGTTGGCAAGTGAATAGTTTGGTTAAGAGCCACACTGGATACCACCTTAGGCATAAAGGTAGGGTTTGTTCTTGAAGAAACCCTGTCTTGTGGAAAATGATAAAAGGCTCCACTGCCATTAGTGCCTGCAGTTCTGAGACTCTTCGTGCTGAGGTTATTGCCAGAAGCAGAACAGTTTTTCGTGATATATATTTTAACTCTGCTGAATTGGCTGGTTCAAAAGGAGGCAAAGTGAGCTTTTCCAAAACAAAATTGAGATCTCAAGTTGGTGTTGGTGCTTTCCGGGGTGGTCTTATGTTTTTAGCCCCTCTGAGGTACTGCTTTAGCAATGGGTGAGAGAAAATAGGAGGATCTGTGTTGTAACGAGCCGAGATGGCAGAAGCGTGAATCTTAATGGATGAGAAGGATAGTCCTTTGTCCAGCATCTCAGTCAAGTATTGTAGTATCTGAGGAATGTTAGGGACCAGAGGATCAAGGTTTTGAGCCTGGTTCCAGGCATAGAATCTCTTCTACTTTTCTGAATAATATTTCCTGGTGCTAGGCCTCCTGGCCTCCAAAATGACTTCCATAACAGCTTTAGAGAGAGAAGTTGTCTGTTTGGCTAATGAATCTGCCATGCAGCCAGGTTTAAGGTTTTGAGTTGACTGTGCAGTAATCTGATTGTTTTGCTGAGTCAAAGGTGTGGAATTTGAGGCAAAATCCAAGGTGGGCCTTGAGTTAAGTTCTTTAAGATTGGGTACCAATGCTGGCGTGGCCAATCTGGGGCAATCAGAATCATCTGTGGTTTTTCTAGTCTGGCTTTTAGGAGTACCTTTGTAAGGAGAGGCAGAGGTGGGAAGGCATAAACGTTTAGGCTTTTCCAGCTGAACGAAAGAGCATCCACTTTCCATGCTTGTCCTTGTGCAGAATTTTTGTAGTTGGTAATTCAGTGGTGAGGCAAAATGATCTAAATCCGGGCACCCCGATTTTGCATTATCATGCTGAAGACTTGTGGATTTAATTTCCACTCGTGAGGATCCATGATGTTTCTGCTTAAGTCGTCTGCCAGAGTGTTTTTCTTTCCTGGCAAGAATTGTGCTTGCAGATGAACTTGATAGGTTAGAGCTATGTTCCACAAGGTCATGGCTTGTCTGCACAGGGGATAAGAATGAGTGCTCCCTTGTTTGTTTATGTACCACATTACAGTGGTGTTGTCTATCTTTAATAGTAATTGTCCTGGATGTAGAAGATCCTTGAAAGTTGTTAGGGCATTTTGTACAGCCAACATCTCTTTTTGATTGATGTGAAGATGCATTTGGTCTTTTGTCCATTTGCCCTGAATACATTTTCCTGCCATGTGTGCTCCCCAGGCGTAATCCGAGGCGTCTGTTAAGGTCTGCCTGGCTGTGGGAAGAGTGAAAGGCTGCCCCTTGTTTAGGTGACATGCCTGTGCCCACCATCGAAACTCCTGTTGTAGGCAGGGAATTAGTGGTATTACTGTCTCCAAGCTCTGAGAATGTTGAGACCAAACACTTTTTGGGTACCATTGTAATTTCCTCATATGCAGTCTTGCATATGGAATTAGAAGTATGCAGGATGCCATGAATCCCAAGGCCTGCAGAATTTTTCTTGCAGGGAGTTGGAACTTTGTTGCCATCAATTGAAAATACTGATTCAGTTGTTCTTGTTTGTCTGGCATGAGATAAGTCATCTGGGCCGTTGTATTTAAGCTGGCACCCAGGAATATTATCTCTTGTGAGGGCACTAGTTTTGATTTCTTTTCCCTAGGCAACTTAACAATCTTTTTACGTACGCCAGGTGCTGTAGAAGAATGTCCTTGCTCTCTGCTTGAATCAGGCAGCCGTCCAGATATGGATACATTTGTATTTTTTTTTGTTTGCAAAATGCAATTACTGGTGCCAGGCACTTGGTAAAGACCCTGGGCGCAGTAGATAAGCCAAAGGGCAGTGCAGAGAATTGGTAGTGCACTGAACCAGCTATGAATCTGAGGTATCTTCTGCAATTTTGTCTGATAGGGACCATGCAGGTATGCCTCTTTGAGGTCCAAAGTAACAAGCCAAGTTTTCTTGCCCAACATGGGAAGAAGCTGTTGTAGTGTCAGCATTTTGAATTTCGGAACATCCAGGTAAGTATTTAGAGTGGAAAGGTCCAGAATGGGTCTCCAGGCTTTGTCCTTTCTGGGTACCAGGAAGAGTCTTGAGTAAAATCCTTGCCCTTTTTCCTGCTATGGTACTTTCTGAATAGCTCTCATGTCCATGAGAGCTGTAATTTGTTTTTGTGCCTCTGCCCATTGACTTTGTGGCAGGTCTGGCATTCCTTTTAGCCTTGGAAAAGTGTGAAAGTGGAACCTGTAACCTTGAGACACAATATTCAGCACCCATTTGTCTTGGGTGATTGCTTGCCAGGTTTGAGAAAAAAGTGCTAGTTTCCCCCCTAAGGGAGCTACCAAAAGGGAAGAGTTTGGCATTGGAAGGGGGAAGTCATTGGGACCATTTCCTGTAAGGTTGTGACTTGTCCTCACCTCCTTTTGGGTTTGTAGCACCCCACTGTCGTGGTCTGTAAGAGCCTTGTGGCTGAGATCTGCCTCTTGGGCGTCTGTATCTGCCTCTTTGTGGCCTGTCTGACACTGGAAAGGACCAATTATTTGTATGTCAATTTCTGCTAAATTGTGGTGGCTGTACCTGTAAGAAATCCTTCACTGTTTGCAGAGATTTTGCCTTAGCCTCCATTTTCTTTAATACCTCTTCTGGCTTAATACCAAATAAATTATCTTGCTGCAAAGGAGCGTCCAATAATTTTGCCTTAACATGATCTGGTAAATCACAGATCCTGTAACTGCTGCTCTACAAGAAGCTTCTAATGAATCAAAACCACATTGCAAAGTATGCTTTCCCACTTGTTCAGCTGCATGCAATAAATCCTGCATTTCCTTATAATCAGGTTGTTCTGCATTTGTACTCATTTTCTGTTTTAATTGAGACAGTAAGTATTGTTGATATTTAAGCATGTGAAACTGGCAATTTAGAGCCCTCACTGCTAAAGTTGCAGAGGTGTAAACTTTCTTTCCCCATCTGTCTAATGCTCTAGAGTCTCTATCCGAGAGAACTGGATTCTTAGCCGTGGAAGCCTTAACCCCTTTGGGACCCTGGGAAATAGTTCCTAGGTCAGCAACAGGGTTTTTATAAAGAAATTTGTGCGAGTCAGGGACTCTGTAGTACCTGTCTGTCTTGACTGTAGCTGGGGGCAAAGAATCAAGATTTAAACTAGAATCAGAGAACACATCATCCACAATGTCCAATATTGGCGGAATAGCAAGGGCCTGTGCTGAGGCAGTAAAAGAAAGTCTCTGAGCCTTTCCTTGGATTCTGAGTAATCTTGGCCCTCCCAATAGAAATGCTCCCTCATGGTATGTAAAGTTTCCCCAAAAGAGTAATCCTCAGGAGGAGAGGCTGAAGGAGTTGATTCTTCAGCATCAGAATCCTCATAGGGGGGAGGTAAAGAATATCCCTGGTCTGAAGAGGAATCAGAATATATAAAAACCTGGTCAGAGGAATCATAGTCTGTATCCTGCCTAGGTCTTTTATCAGGAAGGGGATGGGAACCCCTGATCAGAGTTATCAAGTCTTCAGCCATCTTGAGCATCTGCGTTTTAGGCATGGAGGCCTGTCCAGGTGAATGCTGTACTTGCTTCTTTGTCTTTAATGTAGACTTAGTCTTGGCTGTAGTTGCAATGGTAAGTTGAATAGGCCTGAAAACACCCTCAGAAGCAGATGCCTGCTCAGCAGCTCCGGACCTATCTGAAGGGTTAATCTCTGTTGGCCCAACACCTTGAGTATCCAGAGGCCTAGGTACCTCCACGTGGGAGTCTGTTGCGGCCTGTGGTTCTGAGGTAGCGGGTGTCAGGGGCTGCGAAAGCGCCTCACTGAAAACCGGCAAACTGGCGACTGGCCTAGAAGAGGTTTCGTAGTCAGTTTTGGGCCTCGGACGCCTTTCCTTATTCTTTATCTTTGCGTTTTTTGTGCATTCCGGTCATCAGTTGTTCCGACGGCATTGTATAATTGAACTGTCGCCCAAAGAAATGGCGAGCAAAATCAAACCGACGTTTTATAGTGCATTTGTTAAATCTAGCACAAAACCGACAACTAGTGACGTCGTGATCTGGGCCTAGGCATGGAATACAGTATGAATGAAAATCCTTATGAGGTATTTGCTTCCCACAAGAAATACAATTATTAACTTTTACTGACATCGGTCTGAGGCAAGAAAAAGGTTCCCCAACAGGGTACTTAGCTTTACTGAAGACTTCGGTTCTGAAATCGAATTTGAAATCTCAGGAGTCGGCCGACCGGCAGTTGCAAACTGCTTTTGCTTCAGGCACCGCGTGGCAAGAAAGACGGAAGAAAATGGCGTCGGCTGCTTCTTGTATAACCCTGGTGCACTGACGTCAGGGAAGATGCGACAGCAACCGACGCCGGACCAAGACTTTGGAACTCAGGCCGACTATGGGCCCACCTGACGGCAGGATAACCCCAAATGTAATGACTGCAGCAGTGAAACACGATGAACATCTGTTATGAAAATGAAACTCTGAATGTTTATCTTGCGGCTTTTGACAGTACACACACCTTCACTGACAACTGCCCAAAGGCTACTGACGTTCGATTACTATCCTACTGCTATGACACCAAGATGTGATGGCCTCTTTACCCAAGGCCAGTAATCAAGAAGTCTTAATCCTCACTACTGATACCAGAGAGAGATGGTCACTAAGAACAGGAATGGATTTATGCAGCTCTCTGCCTCGAGCACAATTTCCCCCAAGAGCACACAGGGAACCTACTCCAGACCTGGGACTAGACTCTCTGTCTCCAGACCCCAAGCAAGACTCACTTTGGAGCACTGTGTAACAGTTCTAAGTAGCTGGCACACAGACAGACACAGACAGACAGACACGCACACAGACACAGACAGACAGACACACAGACAGACACACAGACAGACACACAGACAGACACACACACACACACAGACACACACACACACACAGACACACACACACACAGACACACACACACACACACACACACACACACAGACAGACACACACACACAGACAGACACACACAGACAGACACACACAGACACACAGACACACACAGACAGACACACACACAGACAGATGCACACACAGACAGACACACACAGACAGACACACACAGACAGACACACACACACACACACAGACAGACACACACAGACACACAGACACAGACACACACACAGACACACACACAGACACACACAGACACACACACAGACACACACACAGACACAGACACACACAGACACACACAGACACAGACACACACAGACACACACAGACACACACAGACACACACAGACACACACAGACACACACACAGACACACACAGACACACACAGACACACACACAGACACACACAGACACACACAGACACACACAGACACACACAGACTCCTGGGAAAAGCTGCTACAGATTTACTAGCTGTACCACTTCTGCCCAGACTATAAGGTAACCTCGCAGTCACCAGTCAACCACTGTCAGATTCTTACAAGGGTATCCAATTATACTGAGAAAAATCAATACTGACATAAAGGGTAGTGTGTAACCAAAGCAGCCAGACTTTTTGGAGTGGCCAAGGCATCACTAAAATAAGCGCAAGTACTCTCAAGATTTTAAAAGTATTCTCTAAAAGAGCAGCTGCAATGAAAGGTATAAAAATATTTAATAATAAATAATAAAATGGAAAAGATGAGAATACTAAATGCCTAAGTCGAATAAACATTGGACGGTGCAGTGATGCAGCAGTAGCGTTGTCGCCTCACAGCAAGAGGTTCTCCGGTTCGATTCTTGGCTGGGGTACCTTCTTTTCAGAGTCTGCATGTCCTCCGTGCGTTCGTATGTGTTTCTTCCAGGTGTTCCAGTTTCCTCCCACATTGCAAAGACATGCATCTGGAGTTTCCTCCCACGTTACAAAGACATGCATCTGGAGTATTTCTCCTCGGGCCTCCACTTGAAAATTGGCTTCATTGCGAGTCGGACTTTCCCAGTTAACAAATGTTAAACAAATAAAAATAAAAAAAATATATATCAAGAGTTTCAATCATAGGAGAAATGAAAATAACACAGCTGGACAGATTCAAACAAATGCAGAAAAACACTACTTAATTTATCTCAATGTATTTCCTGACTGTCTAAAGAACAACTGTTCTCTAGCTAGCTTAATTAATACACCAAGGCAAGATGCTTATTTCCAGATGGGAAGGTGATGAACTTCCAACAGACTGAACCCAACTGAACTGTGATAACTGTCAAAGATTTTTATATTCAGTTCCAAAGAAAACAAAACAAGCTATTGTGCGAGTTCCATCCTCTCAGTGCTGGTTTTGGAACAACAACACATTTGATAACCAGACTCTGGTACAATACACATTCAAAGCTTTGCGAAGATCTGCTGCAGTACTTGAAAATTATAGAACAACTTCAAAAACCTCTCCTCTATCCTTCCAGAATTCTTTGTTTAAACATAAAACATTTAATCAGTTATAGTAACAGTGTTGACACATTTTAACACAAATATCTGTACAAGTCAGTGTGATAGTAAAATGACACAAAATTATTTACAAAACTCCAGCTAACTATGCTGGCATATGTTATGCAGCCTGCCCAATTCTCCTTGGCACAGATGCCAATACCTCACATTGTCACAAAAGGGAAGGGTTATAAGAACAAAAAAAGCAACAACAAATACTACAGAAAAGAAATACAAATGGATAACTACTTTAAGAGCAGACTAGGAACCTAATTTAAATGTGGATAATAGTCTGAAACCTGTCTTATAAAAAGTAAAAACTCAAAAAACTAGGGATGCTTTATACAGCCAAAAACTCTCTCACACAAGTAAAGCTATACTTGCTACTACTTAGCTCCTTCACTTCTTTATGGTGCTCCTATCCTTGCTAACCTTCAGGCATCACAAAAATCAAAACCTGAACAATGCTATAACACAAAGTTGCTAAATTTGCCGCAAATACCCCTTTCAGAACCCACCACTGTACAACACTAAAAAGCCTAAATTGGTTACAACTACCCAATCAACATATACACAGCTTCTAACCACAAATAAAATTAGCCAGAATCCATCTGCCTGTCCAGCGCTAAATAACATTCTACACAACTATGTCTCTAGTCTGTCATTACGATCAGATGACCAAAAATTCCTGTCTATCCACAAACCTATCAAATCTGGGCATTTTCTGTACTTGTTTCATGTTGTTAAGGCCTGGAACTCCTTATCTCTAGCCATCATATTAATACCTTCCTTCCCATCCCTCAAAACCATTTGGAAAGAATTCCTAGCCAAAAACTGCTCAACACCAGGATAAAATATATTCCTAAATATGGACAAATATATATTCATACCATATATCTCCTTACCCTCCCTTCTTCATTCACTTCCTTACCTCTATCAATTTCTCTTACTTGGCTTTCTCTCTAAATATATTATAAGCCTGCTTTTCTCTCGCTTTGTATTATAATTCCTGTTTGTAGTATACCAACTTATCTTCAATTTTTTTCTATAAAGTGGCTAAAATTTCTCTATTACATCATTGTTGTACAACTTGTATCTATTCATAACCAATTTTTGTCATACTGTCTAATCTGGTACAATTATTTAAACTGTACTTTCCTATATTTTTAAAAACTGTAAAATTGTTATTCTTAAAATGTTTTGTAATACTTTGGAGCTTTTCTCCCCCGTCCTATGCTGAAAATGGGCTCCTACCCAGTAAGTCTTTCCCAGTAACCAAATGTCAATCAATAAAATAACCTAAAAGATAATCATGTGACAGTGTCATGTCATTAATTATACAACTCTGTGTGTCCCTGGTTTTAGATAACATCTGAAGAAGCATTACCAAGTCAGCTTATGTTTGATATTGTTATTATTTTAATATATTTAAGTGACTTCTCATGTCATCCTCAGGGTGTCTTTTTTGACACTTCTCAACATCTACAAATACCATCTAATCAACTGTTACTCTTCCTTCAAAATGCTAAAGTGAAACTGTTGACATTTTCCAAAAATTCAGACAGCTGTTACTCATTTCCTGTCCAAAGGAAAATATATCATTAATGAATCTAACATAAAACTTAGCATATGTGAACATCTGCCTCAAGTGAAGATGCCTCCTTTCCCATTTAGCCAATACTAAATTTACATATGATAGCACCATTACAGCAACCACTGCTACTCCAGATATTTAAGTATCTTCCAGCAAGCAAGAAAAAATGTTGTTTCTAAAACTCTCTCTAAAAGTCAGCAAACAAAAATAATTTTGGTATTGGAGATAACTGTAATTCGACTCAAAAACAAACATAATCCAACACCTAAATCTTGTGGGAGAAGTGCAAAGTGTTATAAAAGCCAAAGATACACTATAAACTAATCAGACAAATTCTGATATTTACACAGTGTACCTTTTGAACTACAAGATTCTATTGTTTCTCTCTGTTTAGTTAGCTACAGGCTCTGCTTTGGAATCCCTCACCACTACAACAATCTTAAAAATGTGATGTTCTACTGAACTTGTTTATCTTTGGGATTCCAAAAATTGAGCCATTCTGTACTTTCTCTACACCAAAAAGGTCTCCATGGCAGTCACCATAATGTCAAATGTCTAGTTATAAAAATTGCACAATAACTGGAGGCCTACATTTTTACAGGCCAAATGAATGTTTATAAAGGTAGCTTCTTGTCAACAAGAACAGTCTTCAAAGCATTAATACATATCCAACTTGTACTGCTCCATATCTATAATTAAGCTGGCCCCTTTATCTGCTTTCACAAAGTAGTGCTTGCTCATATAATGCAGTACTCTCCTGGCTTGTTTTTCTGAAACATGCAAGTTGTAATACCCATTTTCTATGCTTGAACACCAATGCACTTCTCATTTTTGCAAACATTTTCAAAAGTAGTGAGAATGATAATTAATGACATTATTTTTTTTTATTTACACTTTTTTGAATGGGTTAGTCCCACCAGACCACTGGTCACTTTTCAGGGAGATACAAGGTGGTTTTGAAATATGAAAATAAAACACCATTGTCTAAGACCATGCAATATCCACACATAATAAATTTTAAATTTCAACTGTTTTGAATTTACTAAAGTTTGTGTAATGTTATTTTTGCAAGTTGGAAGAAAGTTAAACCCTTTTTCTCAAAATGACCAGTTGCACGGGTACAAATGTTCAGTTAGTTAAATTAAAAATCTGTTGTAATACTACTTCCTTCCCTGACATATCTGCATCCTCTCTCCTTCTGCAGCAGGTCTGACCTCACCCTCTTGTACATCCCTGGACAAGTAATAAAAATAAAAATAAATAAATGAAATGTTCAGTTCCAACTGACTATTAACTAGCAAGCAGGTCTGCTAGTTTACCTAGCCAATCACTGTGATTATTGTGCTGTTGGTGCAATATTTTCTGGAGAAAATAAAATTTAGCTTATTCATTCATCTTTTTCAGTTTCTTTTTTTAATGCAATCTGCTCTCTCCTGGTTATTGCTAAGAGTATCATGTCCTTAAAAGTTGCTTGTCCTTTGATTATATAATCACATGAAAAACGTTTTACCTTTTCAACATTGTCCTGTTATTTTAGTTGTCCATACAGGTTGCACCCTTTCCATTTCTCTTACCCTATGTCTTGAAGTCATGTTTATATTTCCCATTGTATGCAGCTGTATTCCCTAGCCTACATTCAACTTCCCGTAACCTTTAAACTGTATCAAAGGTTACTCCCATGTTCAGCCATAGTCTCACGAACTGCCCACTGACTACTTTCCTGCACATCTCCCCTTATAGAAATATTTGACCCATTTCTGTATACTAACTCACTTTTTATTCACTTCATCTGGCCCATTCCTCCTGCTGCTGCTGTTCCATTCGTCTCCCCTACTTTCTTTTGCAGCCCAGTACACATTTTTTAAACCCTGCACTGCCCAATATGGGGCATCCAAGTCCAAGATCGGTTCCAGGACACCGTCTCCCCATTCGGGAATCTCTCTTCTGTGTTGCTTTTCCTTTCCCCTGCTCCACACTTTTCAGACATAATTGTTATATTTAAGATATTCTTTTCTCAGATTGCCTTACAGAATGATCCTCTTCCAGTTTCCTACAGATTTGTCATTTCTTTAGCGTTCTTCAAACCTGCCTACTTCTCTGACAACAGCCACTGTTCATTCTTTCAGTTAATCCTTTCATTTTTGGGCAGGCATGTCACTATTGTATATTTTTCTTATGGAGTGCCCTTATCCTGCCTCCTCTCTGGAAATCTACAAGTTCACGTCAGTCCATATCTCCCAGGTGAATTAAATTTACTGCTTTGGAATTATATTTAGTGCTTTGTTCTGGTTTTCCCTGATTTTCCATTTCACTGACTCTGCAATGAGCTGCCCGGCTCCTTACACTGGATAATCCAAGTAGTTCTCCCTTCCACACAACAGTCAAGATGGTCATTTAGCAGTCTGGTATTCCCAGTGTTTTCAGCTGGCTAAGCAGGTCAGTTGTACTTTTCCTTTCTTTGTGCATGGAATGTTAATCATCCTTTCTTTGTGCATGGAATGTTAATCATCCTCCAATGTTTTAATAACAATACTTTACAAGTTAACTGCTTTTAGGGCACTGGTTTGTCTTAGGAACATTTCATTCACTTTATAACTCTACCTAAGTTACTACATGCTATGGCTGCCCTTCAATCTTGCTCACTCTATGTCAATTCTTTCAAAGTGCAGTTCTTGTTGCCACTGCAGGTGGAATCTACTGTTTAGGAGTTCCAGCATGACGCATTCAAGCTCTGGATCTGTAATTTGTTCTTTGATTACCCAAACTGCTTCCTCTGATAGTGTTTTTGAGGTCATCTACTTTCCGTACTTGCCACTTTATTTGTTCTTCTAGCACCGTTAGTCTGCTGCATTTGGGATCTTAGTGCTGCTCTATCTTCCTCCAAATCCAGCATTTTTTTCTTTGAATTTTGAAACAACTTCTGCTTGCTGCCTATGACTTTCCTTATGGTTCCAAAATCCTCACCAACTCCCATCAGCATTTCAAAATGTGCAAAAATGCTTTTCCTGTGGAGCCAGTTTGAACAATGCCATCTATTGCTCCTACACTCCCTAATCCTCTATCCTTGTGGTTTCTCTTTCTTCTCAGCTGGGAATTGCATTTTTGCTTTTACTTTTTCCACAACCCCTATCTAGAGCTCTAAACCTAAGCAGCCATCTTGCTTGAGATCTCAAGTGTCCCTCTCTAACAGTACAGTTGTGTACACTTACCATAAATTTAGATGTTCAAGTGTATTCACTGTTGCACTCATCACACTTGGGTTATCTGCCTGCAGGTAGCCCTCAGGCTGCCTGAATACCAGAGACTTAGTATTTCTGCATCGGATGCTGTCGCTCCAGGACTGACATCAGGTCGTCATGGGTATAAAAACAGGCAGCAGACACCATTACATCAGTTTTTCTTGCCCCAAATGTCAGGAGCCCCCCAAATAGGGAGCTAAATTATGGTGGGGAAAACACCACAAGTAAAAAGTAAATACCAATACCCCTGAAAGGGGTGAGTAACAGCCATAGAGAGGAGAGAGGGAAAAAAACAGGGGGCTGGAGGGAGGGAAACCAGAACTGCAACAGTGAATACACTCGAACATCTACATTTACGGTAAGTGTACACAAAGTACAGTTTTGTACCTACCATAAATGTAGATGTTCGAGTGTTCACACTGCTGCAGTCATCACACTTGGGTTATCCTGCCGTCAGGCGGTCTCGCAGTCGGCCAGAGATCCAAAGTCTTGGTCCGGCGTCATTTGCTGTCGCTTCTTCCCTGACGTCAGTGCACCAGAGGTATACAAGAGGCATCCAACGCCATTTTCTTCAGTTTTTCTTGCCCCAGATGTCAGGTGCCCCCAAGTAGGTAGGCAATACATATTGCTAATAAAACATGTAAAAGGAATAAAAGGAATACCTTCAGTTACAAGCAAATACACCACAAAGGTTGTATAGGATAAAAAAGGTATAGAAAAGTTTAGCTAGGTCAGAGGGGATGGAGGGAGGGTAACCTGGACTGCAGCAGTGTGAACACTAACATCTACATTTATGGTAGGTACAAAACTGTACTATGTTCATCGTGTTACACTGCTGCAGTAATCACACTTGGGTTGAATCCCAAAGCTAAGGATGAGTGGTGGAACTAAACAGGGTTTGGAGAGGCTAGCAGGCCCTGCAGAACTGCAGTGGCATAGCAGCTCTGGTTTTAGAGTATAGAGGTAAGTGATAGTGCTTGGTGAAGGTGTGCACTGAACTCCAAGTTGCAGCCTCCAAAATTTCCTTGGTTGGTACCCCGCTGAGGAAGGCTGTTGATGTTGCTGTAGCCCTGGTGGAATGGGGCCTAATGTTACCAGGTACAGGTTTTCCCATGCTGTGTGTAGCAGAAACTGATACAATGTCCTATCCATTTTGAAATGGTCTGTTTTGAGAAAGCCTTTCCTTGTGATCCTGCAGCATAGGATACAAAGAGCTGGTCAGATTTTCTGAAAGCCTTAGTTTTATCCAAGTAGTAACGTAATTGCCTGTGAATGTCCAAAGAGTGTAGGAGCCTTTCCCCTTTGTTCTGGGGGTTTGGATAAAAGGTGGGCAAATGAATGGTTTAGTTTAGGGCCACACTGGATACCACCTTTGGCATAAAGGAAGGGTTAGTTCGTAAAGCGACTCTGTCTTGATGAAAAATGATGAAAGGCTCCACTGCCATTAGGGCCTGTAGCTCTGACACTCTTCGTGCTGAAGTTATTGCTAGCAGCAGGGCAGTTTTCCATGATAGAAACTGTAGATCAGCTGTAAAAGCTGGTTCAAAGGGCGGTAGTGTAAGTTTTTCCAAAACAAAATTGAGATCCCAAGTTGGTGTTGGTGCTCTCCGAGGAGGTCTTATGTTCTTAGCCCCTCTGAGGAACTGTCTTAGTAATGGATGTGAGAATACAGGAGGATCCATGTTGCATTGAGGTGAAACAGCTGAGGCATGGATCTTAATAGATGAAAAAGAAAGTCCTTTGTGCAACATCTCAGTTAAATATTGAAGAATCTGAGGAATATTTGGGACAAGGGGATTTTGGCCTTTAGCCTGGTTCCAGGCGCATAATCTTTTCCATTTGTCTGAATAGGCTTTCCTGGTGCTGGGCCTCCTGGCCTCCAGAATGACATCCATCACAGCTTTAGAGAGAAGTGTTGACTGGTTGTTTAGATAATTTGCCATGCAGCCAGATTTAAAGTCTTGAGCTGGCTATGTAAAATCTGATTGTTTTGCTGAGTGAGCTAGTGAGGAATTGGAGGTAAAATCCATGGTGGGCCTTGAGCCATGTTCCTTAGTATTGGATACCGTGTTGGCGTGGCCAGTCTGGAGCAATGAGCATCATTTGTGGCCTCTCTAATCTGGCTTTCAGCAGCACCTTTGCCAGAAGAGGCAGTGGAGGAAAGGCACACTGTCAACGTTTTCCAACTGAATGAGAAGGCGTCCACTTTCCAAGCTAGTGTGTGGTATGTCCTTGTGCAGAATTTCCGTAGTTGGTAGTTTTGGGGGGAAGCAAACAGATCTATGTCTGGGCTCCCCCATTTTTGAGTTATCATTGTGAATACTTGTGGATCTAGTTTCCACTCGTGAGGATTTATGATGTTTCTGCTTAGATCGTCTGCCAATGTGTTTTTCTTTCCTGGCAAGAATTGTGCTTGTAGTTGAACTTGGTAGGTCAGTGTTGTCTTCCACAAGGTCATTGCTTGCCTGCATAGGGGGTGGGTGTGTGCCCCCTTGCTTATGTACCACATCACTGTGGTGTTGTCCGTCTTTATTAGGAGTTGTCCTGATGTAGGAGGTCCTTGAAAGCTGTTAGGGCATTTTGTACAGCTAGCATCTCTTTTTGATTGATATGTAGATGCCTTTGATCTGCAGACCTTTTGCCCTGAATACACTGTCCTGCCATGTGTGCTCCCCCAGGCATAATCCGATGCATCTGTTGTTATAGTTTGCCTGGCTGGGGGTTAGGCAAAAGGCTGACCCTTGTTGAGGTGACATGCCTGAGCCCACCATAGAAACTCCTGTTGAAGGCAGGGAATGAGTGGAATTATTGTTTCCAAGCTGTGGCAGGGAATGAGTGGAATTATTGTTTCCAAGCTGTGGCTGTGTTGAGTCCATACACTTTTCAGGTACCATTGTAATTTCCTCATATGCAGTTTTGCAAATGGTATTAGTAGTATGCAGGATGCCATGAATCCCAAGATCTGCAGAATTTTTCTTGCAGGGAGTTGGGTCTTTGTTGCATCATTTTGAAGTATTGAGTCAGTTGTCCTTGTTTGTCTGGCATGAGAGAAGCCATCTGGGCCATTGTATTTAAGCTGGCACCCAGGAATATTATGTCTTGTGAGGGCACTAGTTTTGAATTATTTTCGTTTACTGTGTACCCTAGGCAACTTAATAGGTTTTTGACAAACACCAGATGCTTTAAAAGAATGTCCGTGTTTTCTGCTTGAATAAGGCAGTCACCCAGGTATGGATATATTTGAATTCCTCTTTGTCTGCAGTATGCAATTACTGGTGCCAGGCATTTTGTGAAGACCCTGGGTGCAGTAGATGAGCCAAAGGGCAGTGCAGAGAATTGG
Organism: Protopterus annectens; assembly: GCF_019279795.1. Classification (NCBI taxonomy): domain Eukaryota; kingdom Metazoa; phylum Chordata; order Ceratodontiformes; family Protopteridae; genus Protopterus; species Protopterus annectens. Next base: position 1,096,468,100 of record NC_056739.1, on the reverse strand, counting down.
TAATGGGTTGAACCTGCTATAAATCGTAGGTATCTTCTGCAATTTTGTCTGATAGGGACATAACTTCCAAGAAACCAAGGCAAAGAAGATAAAAGATAATCCACAGACAGGAAGAACCGAACCAAAAAGCACAAAGTGCAGCTTTATTGAACAACAAACAGGTCAATAAATCAAGCGCTTTCGCCAGGCAAATACCTGGCTTTCTCAAGATAAAAAGTAGCGTGACTGAAAAGTTTAAATACTTAAGCATCTGATCACATGGTACTTAATTAGTTCAACAAACATCCACTTAAGAATGATTTTTAAATGATTTTTTAGTGTTTTCACTATTTGAACTTTTATTCTGCATTTTCATATGAATACTTTTCACTCACTGAGTTCAGTTACTAATTAACTGCCTTCTTAAGTGGATGTTTGTTGAACTAATTAAGTACCATGTGATCAGATGCTTAAGTATTTAAACTTTTCAGTCACGCTACTTTTTATCTTGCGAAAGCCAGGTATTTGCCTGGCGAAAGCGCTTGATTTATTGACCTGTTTGTTGTTCAATAAAGCTGCACTTTGTGCTTTTTGGTTCAGTTCTTCCTGTCTGTGGATTATCTTTTATCTGATAGGGACATGCCGTTATGCCTCCTTGAGGTCCAACGTTACTAGCCAAGCCTTTTTGCCCAGCATGGGAAGAAGCTGCTGTAGTGTTAGCATCTTGAATTTGGGTACTTCCAGATATGTGTTTAGAATTGAGAGGTCCAGAAAGGGGTCTCCAGGGGAACTAGAAAGAGTCTTGAGTAAAATCCTTGTCCTTGCTCCTGTGTTGGTACCTTCTGAATGGCTCTCATGTCCATGAGAGCTGAAATTTGCTTTTGAGCCTCTGCCCATTGATTTGGTGGCAAGTTTGGCATTCCTTTTATGCTTGGTAAAGTGTGAAAATGGAATCTGTATCCTTGAGATACAATATTTAGGACCCATTTGTCTTTTGTGATGCTGTACCAGTTGTCTGCAAAAAGTGCTAGTTTTCCTCCCAAGGGAGCTGCCAAGAGGGATTTGCTTGGCAGTCTGAGGGGTAAGTCATTGTGTTCGTCTTCTGATAGTTTGAGACCTGTCTTCTCCTCCTTTCTGGGTTGTGGCACCCCATTGTCGAGGCTGGTAAGAGCCTTGTGACTGACCTCTGCCCCTTGGGCGTCTGTATTTGCCCCTCTGTGGTCTGGCAGAAGCTGGAAAGGACCAGTTTTTGGTTGGTCAATTTCTGCTGAAATAAGGTGGTTGAACCTGTAAAAAATCCTTTACGGTCTGCATAGATTTTGCCTTATTCTCCATTTTCTTTAAAACCTCTTCTGCTTTTACACCAAATAAAACATCCTGCTGTAAAGGTGCATTTAATAACTTTGCTTTAACATAACCAGGTAACGTTTGTTCTTTTAACCAAGCATGACTACGTATGACAGACCCTGTCACTGTTGCTCTACAAGAAGCTTCCAATGAATCAAATCCACATTGCAAAGTATGTTTTCCCACTTGTTCAGCTGCATGCAACAAATCTTGCATTTCCTTGTAATCAGGCTGTTCTGTATGTGTGATCATTTTTTGTTTTAATTGAGACATCAAATATTGTTGATATTTCAGCATGTGAAACTGGCAATTTAAGGCCCTCATAGCTAGAGTAGCTAAGGTATATACTACCCCCCCCCCCCAAAAAAAAAAATTATCCTCGTTTCCCGTCTTTCCTGACCTAGAGTAGTCCAAATACAGGCTTTGCTGTATTCTGGACTTTTGGAAAGTTCCTGTGTTGCCCATTTTCTTTCTTGGATAAAGGGAGGCTTCTTTGTTTACCAGTGGCAGTGGGGAGCTTAGAGCAACCTATCTATCCCTGGAGGAGTGTTCCCAGCACAAGAATCTGGTAGTCTATTTGTTCTAGTTCTCATAATAAACACCCTATTCCTACTCTAAAGCCTGGCACTTGCTCACTAAAGCAATTATATAAGTCAGCACTAAAAAATTAAAAGCACTACACCCTCACAAACTCCCCTTGAGTACCTTGTTCCCCATTGGCCCTTTTTTCAATTATAAAGGAATTCCCAATACTATTCTAGCATGTCCAAAGGTCAGTTGTCAATCTCCTCTCCGGTCCAGCTGGTGAATCTGGGAATCTTGAGGCAATGTTACAACTGCCTCATGTACACAACCCTCTCCTCCTCCCAACAAATTCCAACACATGTGAGAGATGCAACCATATAGCCAAACTGGAGGCTAAGCTCTCTCAACTCAGTACTGGCGTAACCAGTCAGGAGGAGAAGGAAACCACACTCACTACAATTCCAGTCTCACATAGACCTACCACAACAGCAAACCAAACACAAACACACAAAAACGTACTCGGAGGCTCTAAATAAAAATCTGCCTAAGCAACAGAGACCTCTAAAGCAGACACCCAAGCAACCGCTACCCCAAAACAAAACACGTGCAACACATATCTCACAAAGCCAGTGTGCTGAACAGTCACAGCCCTTAAGGCTAAACAACACACCTGATACACTTGTAATAGGCGACTATCGTCAGGCACACTGATGTCCCACTCACCAGGCTGAACAAGGAGAAGGTCACGGTGAGCTGCCTGTCGGGCACTAGGATCCACCACATAACACAAGCACTCAGGTCACTCCAAGGTAAGTACAAATATGACTCTGTCATTGTCCATGCTGGTGTGAATGACCTGAGACGTACCTCCTTGGACTACATGAAGAGAGACATAGAGGAGCTCTCTGAGCATGTAGCCCAGGCCGGTATGACCCTGACCTTGAGTAGCATCTTACCCTCACCAAGAATAATGCCACAATATGACAAGATGATCAATTTCAACAATTGGCTTAAGTATTGGTGTCATTCAAAGGGGATCCAATGCCTGTCAGCCTGGGATGATATGCTCGACAAGCCACAATGCTTCGCTAGGGACAGCTTGCACCTGTCACCCCTGGGCTTTTGGATACGGGCAAAGGCTCTTGCCACCCCCATAGTGCCTTTTTTAGGTAAGGCTCAAAAGACAAACCCACCTCCATAGGTATCACAAGGGATAAGAAACTAGAAGTCTAAACCTCAAGATGCACGCACTCGAAACTCTCCTTATCATGGAGAACATTGATATCTGTGCAGTAACAGAAACCTGGTTCAAGGCTCCCGAGAGCACCCCAGCACTACCAGGTTATACCTCATACCATGTTTGTCGGCCCCAAAACTTGGACCAAACCACAAAAGGAGGGGGTGTATCAATATTCGTCAAAGATACCCACACCTCCAGGTTGGTGGCACAGCACGAAGCATCAGAGACTATCCATGTGCAACTAACAGTGGGTAAAACTGCCTTCCAGTTTATAGCCTGCTACAGACCACCCTCCCAAACCCAGGAGCCCCACTCGGCCTTACTGAGAACACTGGAAAATATGAAGATCTCTCCAAACACCATTATATTGGGCGACTTCAACTACCCAAACATAGACTGGGATCATTACTCTAGCTCCAACACCCTAGCCCAAAGGTTCCTAGAATTTATAAACTCAAATGCTATGGAACAGCTTGTTACCACTCCCACAAGAGGGGAAAACATACTGGACCTGATCATCACCAACATGGTGACTCTATGCTCCAGACCAGAAGTGTATCCCTCACTGGTAAGATCAGACCATAAACTAATCTCACTAGATATTCACATCCCGACCCCAGCCCCTGCCCAGAAAACCACAGTGAAAAACTTCTCTAAAGCAAACTTCACACTCCTCAAAACCTAGGAGGAATCCTTCAAAGCCCCCGGGCCTGTGGAAAATATGGCCCAGACCCCAGAATCCTTTATAAATGCATTCTATGAACACCTTCAGGAATGCATGGATCATGCAATCCCAAACAAAACCAAGACCCAATCCTCCAAAGGCAGGCGTCCTGTCTGGTGGACCCCAGCCATAAACAAACTATACAATAGGAGGGGGGAGCTACTACATGACAGAGCAAAATCCCAAAAAGGGAAGGCATCTCTGATCAGTATTAGCAAGAAACTACGGGCACTCATAAAATCGTCTAAGGCCAGCTTTGAGAGAAAAATTGCACAGGACACTAAGGATAATCACAAGGCTTTCTTTAGTTATGTTAGGAACCTGGGTGGGAATTCCCAGATATGCTCAGAATTAGTCCAAAATATCAAAAAATACACCAAACCCACAGACATTGCCAACATCCTAGCTGACAGGTTCAGCGCAAACCCCCCCCCCCCACCAAAAGGGCAAATATCTATCCCAGCAGAGTGCTGCCCCCTGACATCTCAGATGCTCAGGTAAGAGCCGACCTCTCCAAAGCAAAAAACACAGCATCAATGGGACCAGACGGTGTCCCGGGCTGCGTCCTACATGAACTCCAAGAAGAACTATACCCAAACATAAAACTACTGTTCAATCTCAGCCTTACTACAGGATATGTACCCAAAAAGTGGCGTACAGCAACAGTGGTCCCTCTCCACAAAGGTGGTGCCTCAATGGATCCTGGAAACTATCGCCCCATAAGCCTGACTAGCTTGGTCTGCAAAGCTATGGAAAGGATCATCATGGACCTCATAAATAAAGATATTGGGGACCTACAGACACTGGATCCTACCCAGTTCGGCTTTAAGGGCAAATCCTGCCTCTTAAACCTGGTTGATTTCTTTGAAACAGTCACCAAGGCCATTGACGAGGGGGAGGTGGTCCACACAGCCTACCTGGACCTCGCAAAAGCCTTCGATACAATACCCAACTCGGGCATTATAGATAAGCTCACCAGCTTAAATATAAACCCCTATGTCACTAGATGGGTTGCAAACTGGCTCAAGGACAGAACCCACATGGTTAGAATTGCTGGAGCCATGTCAGACTCCAAACCAGTTACAAGTGGCATCCCACAAGGCTGACCTCTCTTGTTCGGTATATATTTCTTGGAGGTGCAGGCCAACACGGAAGGACTGTGGCTGACCAAGTTCGCAGATGACTGCAAACTGGGTGCCATAATCGACTCTCCAGCCGACACAAGCATCCTACAAAAGGGCCTCATAGAAACAGACAACTGGTGCCAGAGCCATGGCCTCAAGCTAAACGCCAAAAAGTGTATAGTCATCCCCTTCGGCAAAAAATGCCCACAAATTACCACATAGATGGTAATCCATTAAGTACGGAAGAAGTAATTGGGACCTGAGGACCCAAGTTGATAGCAATCTCTCATTCGACAACCATGTGGCCAAAGTGGTTAGAAAATCATTTTATATAGCCCACCTAATCATGAAGGAATTCACATCTAGAACAGGGGAGGTCATCGTGCCTCTTTACTCATCCCTCATCAGGCCCATAATTGAGTACAATGCCCCTTTTGGGATGTACCTTACCAGACACCTGCAGCAACTGGAAAGACCCCAGAAGCACCTCACCAAGAGGATCAAAGGGCTCAAACAGATGCCATATGCTGCCCGGTTAAAGAAACTCCAGCTCTACTCAGTGGCATACCTCCTGCTCAGAGGCGATCTGTGCCTGACGTATAAAGCCATGTCCAACCCGGAATTAATGGACATGCTGCACCTCAGAAAATCCAAATCCCATCGAGCCTACGCGCTCGAGACTTGAACCTCAGCACTGAAATAAATAGGACATGCTGGAGGGACAGATTCATAACCCAGAGGCTCCCTTCACTCTGGAATAAAATCCCAGTCCAGGTTAGGCAGAGTCCCTCATTGACTCTCTTCAAGAGGAATCTTGATGAGTGGATGGGAGATCGTAGATTTACTCCAGGTATCACTTCTGTGTCACTGTTAGACAGATGCACAGTATACTAACCTCAAAAAAGGGAATATCAAAGTTCATTTTAAAATGGGTGGCGAAAGCCAAACACACTCTGGCTAGGCTTGTAAATGCCCTAGGGCAGATGGCCTAGTATGAACCTATGAACCATCTGTCTAGTGCTCTAGAATCCCTTTCATATGATACAGGATTTTTAGCAATAGAGGCCTTAACCCCTTTGGGACCCTGGGAAATGGTTTCTGGGTCAGCAACAGGGCTTTTATATAGGAATTTGTGTGAGTCAGGGACTCTGTAGTATCTGTCTGGTTTGGCTGGTGCAGGAGGTAGTGAATCTGGGTTAAGGCTAGATTCTGAGTAAACATCATCCACAATGTCTAACATGGGTGAAATAGCAAGTGGTCTGTGCTGGGGTAGTAAAAGGAACTTTCGGAGCCTTTTCTTAGAATCAGAGTAATCCTGGCCTTCCCAGTGGAAATGTTCCCTCATGGTATGTAAAGTTTCCCCAAAAGAGTAGTCTTCTGGGGGAGATGCTGAAGGGATAGACTCTTCAGCATCAGAGTCTTCATAAGGGGGAAAAGAATATTCTTGCTCCTCAGAAGAATCTGAAGAAACTGAAACCTGGTCAGAGGAAGCATAGTCCTCCTCCTGTCTTGGTCTTTTATCAGGAGGGGGATGGGAACCCCTGATAAGGGTAATTAAATCTTCAGCCATCTTAAGCATCTGTTTCTTAGGCATGGGGGCCTTGTACTGGAGACTGCTGTACAGTATTCTTTGTTTTTAAAGGGGTTTTCAGCTTTGCATAGGATTTAATAGTGAGTGTAGTCGGTCTGAAGACACCTTCTGCAACTGAAGGCGTTTCAACTGCACCGGAATCTCCTTCAGCCATGGAGTCAGAAGGGCCTAAAGGTAAAGGTTGTGGAGGCCCAGCAATCTCCGCTTGGGAATCGGATGCTGCTGGGGGGGTTCTAAATCAGCGGTCATCAGGGGCTGCGTAGGTGCCTCACTGAAAACCGGAGAACCGGCGACTGGCCTAGCAGAGGCCTCCGAGTCTGGTTTGGGTCTCGGCTGCCTGTCCTTATCTTTGCATTTTTTTATGCATTCCAGTCGTCGGTTATTCCGATGGCATGGTATAATTAAATTTCCTACCAAAATAATGTCGGGCGAAATCAAACCAACGTTTAATAGTACGTTTGTTAAACCTAACACAAAACCGACAAACTGTGATGTCGTGGTCTGGGCCTAGGCAAGGAATGCAATAAGAATGAAAGTCCTTATGAGGTATTTGCTTCCCACAAGAAATGCAATTGCTAACTTTTTCTGACATCGGACTGAGGCAAGAAAAGGTTTCCAAACGGGGTACTTAGCTTTATTGAAGACTTCGGTCTGAAATTAGATTTGAAAATCTCAGGAGTTGGCCGACCGGCACTTGCAAACTGCTTCTGCTTTGGGCACCGCACGGCAAGAAAGACTGAAGAAAATGGCGTTGGATGCCTCTTGTATACCCCTGGTGCACTGACGTCAGGGAAGAAGCGTCAGCAACCGACGCCGGACCAAGACTTTGGAACTCTGGCCGAATGCGGGACCGCCTGACGGCAGGATAACCCAAGTGTGATGACTGCAGCAATGCAACACGATGAACATCTGTACTATGTTCTTCGTGTTTCACTGTTGCAGTCATCACACTTGGGTGGATTCCCAAAGCTGAAGAAGGGCGGAGGCAGTCAAGAAGAGTTAGGGCTGGCTAGTTTGCCTTGCAGGACTGCTGTTGCAAAACCTGCCCTGGATTTGGAAAAGATAGGCAGGTGGTAATGTTTGGTGAAGGTGTGTACTTAACTCCAGGTAGCAGCTTCCAGGATGCCCCTGGTAGGGTCTCCCCTGAGAAATGCTGTAGAGGTAGATGTTGCCCTAGTGGAATGTGTTCTGACCCCCTGAAGGGTTGGTTTCCCATGGTGCTTGTAGCAGAAATGGATGCAGTGTGCTATCCATTTGGAAATTGTTTGTTTTGAAATGGCCTTGCCCTCTGCCCCTGTTGCAAAGCTGACTAGTAACTGGCCAGATTTTCTGAAGGGCTTAGTCCTATCAAGATAGAATCTGAGCCGTCTGTGCACATACAAGGAGTGCAGGATCCTTTCCTCTATTTTGAGTTAGGGAAGAAAGTTGGCAAATGGATGGATTGGTTGAGAGCCACACTGGACACCACCTTTAGGCATGAAGGAAGGGTTAGTCCTGAGGGAAACCCTGTCAGCATGGAAAATAATGAAGGGTTCCACAGCCATAAGTGCTTGTAGCTCAGACACACTCTTTTAGCTGAAGTGATGGCCAGAAGCAAGGCTGTTTTCCAAGAGAGGAATTTTAAGTCTGCTGACACAACAGGTTCAAAGGGGGGAAGCCTGAGCTTTTCCAGTACAAAGTTAAGGTCCCAAGCAGGGGTGGGTGCTCTCCATGGTGGCTTTAAGTTGTTTGCCCCTCTCGGGAACTATATGATAAGAGGGTGCGAGAAGAGAGATGGCTCAGTGTTGTAATGAGGCGAAATGCCTGAGGCATGTATCGTAATAGGGAAGAAGGACAGACCTTTGTGGAATAGATCTGCTAAGTAATCCAGGATTAGAGGCAGGGAGGGCAGAGTTGTGTCCTCTCCTTTAGATAGAATCCAGGAGCAGAACTTTTTCCACTTATCAGCATAGGATTTTCTTGTACTGGGTATTCTGGCTTCAAGAATGACGTCCAGCACCTGCTTGCTTAGGGTTGCTGGGGGAGAATTCAAGGAATAAGCCAAGCTGCAAGATTTAGGGTTTGCAGTTGTGGATGCAAAATCTGTCCCTCCTGCTGAGACAGCAGGGGTTGGGTTCTGGTGTAGGTGCCGGGGTGACACTGGTGACAGGCTGCGCAGGAGTGGGTACCAGTGCTGGCGTGGCCAGCCCGGGGCAATCAGAACTGTCCTTGGTCTGTCCTGTCTTATCTTGAATAATACTCTTGAGAGAAGGGGCAGAGGGGAAGGCATAGATTGAGAGATTTCCCCACTGAAAAGATGGGGCATCCACTTTCCAGGCTCTGCTGTGGGGATTCCTGGTGCAGAATTTGCTGAGCTGGTGGTTGTAGGGGGAGACAAAGAGATCCACCTCTGGATGCCCCAATTCTGAATCAGAAGGTTGAAGGTGCTGGGCTCCAATTGCCACTTGTGTGGGTCTAGGAGATATCTGCTTAAGTCTGCGAGTGAGTTTTGTTTGCCTGGCAGGAAATGAGCTTGCAGATGGACTTGCATGTCCAAGGCCATTTGCCACAGGGCCGTGGCTAACCTGCAGAGTGGGTATGAGTAGGTTCCCCCCTGCTTGTTGATGTACCACACAACTGTGGTGTTGTCTGTTTTTATTAGCAGTTGTCCTGGAAAGAGTAGGGATCTGAAAGCTGTCTGGGCATTCTGCAGAACTAGCATCTCTTTTTGGTTGATGTGCAGATGAATTTGACTTGGGCTCCAGTAGCCCTGAATGCATTTGCTGTCCATGTGTACTCCCCAGGCATAGTCTGATGTGTCTGCGGTTACGGTCTGGGTGGCGTGGAGTTGAGAAAAGGGCAGTCCCTTATTGCGGTGGCATGCTTCTGCCCATCAAAGGAACTCTGTCCTTAAACAGGGTATGATAGGAATGACTGTTTCCAGGTCCTGAGAATGTTGGCACCAAAGACTTTCCTCATCTGCTGTCTTGCATATGGAATTAGCAGTATACATGAGGCCATGAACCCTAGGGCTTGCAGTATTTTTCTTGCAGATAGCTGGGTTCTGGTAACCATTTGTTTGAAGTAGGCTGTCAAACAGACTTGTTTTTCTGAAGTGAGGAATGCCATCTGGGATGTTGTGTCCAAGCTTGCTCCCAGAAATACAATCTTTGGAATGGGTGCCAGTTTTGATTTATTTTCATTGACTGTGTACCCCAAGGAAGTGAGAAGGTGTTTCACAAATGTCAGGTGCTGCAACAGCAATTCCTGACTGTCTGCCTTAATCAAGCAGTCATCCAAGTACAGGAAAATTTGGATATTTCTCTGCCTGCAGTATGCAATGGCTGGAGCCAGGCATTTTGTGAAAACTCTGGGCGCAGTAGATAAGCCAAAGGGAAGTGCAGATAACTGATAATGGATAGATCCTGCCCTGAAACGTAGATACTTCCTGCATGACTCCCTTATGGGGATGTGCAGATAGGCTTTTTTTTAAGTCTAGGGTGACTAACCAGGCATCCTTGGCTAGCATAGGAAGAAGCTGTTGCAGGGTAAGCATTTTGAATTTTGGTACCACCAGGAAGGTGTTGAGAATTGGAAGATCCAGGATTGGGTACCAAGAGCTGTCTGTCCTGAGTACCAGGAAGAGTTTGGAGTAGAATCCTTGACCCCTCTGTTCTACTGGAACTGGCTGAACAGCTCTGATATTGAGCAGGGAAGCTACTTGGCTTTGAGCCTCTGTCCATTGGTTTGGAGGAAGGTCTGGAAACCCGCTTGGGGTTGGCAGTGAATGGAAATAAAATTTGTACCCCTGGGATACAATGTTGTGGACCCACCAGTCCTGTGTGATGGACATCAATTTTTTGCATAAAGGGCAAATTTTCCTCCTAGGGGCACAAACAACTGGGCAGGGCTGGGGAGTGGAGTAAAGAAATTATTGTGAGTTTTTTTCCATAAGGAGGTGGTTTACCACTTCCTGCTTTAGGGGTGGGGGCACTCTATTGCTTAGATCTCTGCATACCCTGAGACTGTAGCCTGGGTGGTCTGTTTCCCCTGGGTCTGGTTTGAGAAGGCCTGGAGGGGGCTGTAAAGGACCCGTGTTTGGAAGGGCAATGCCTACTGAACCTAGGTGGTTGCACTTGTAAGAATTCTTTAACAGTCTGCATAGACTTAGCTTTTTCTTCTATCTTTTTAAGAACTTCTTCTGCTCTGGTGCCAAACAAACTGTCCTTGTTCAAAGGAGTGTATAGTAATTTTGATTTATCATGGTCTGGCAAGGCCTGCTCCTTGAGCCAAGCATGTCTTCTCAGTACAGAACCAGTGACTGCTGCCTGGCAAGATGCTTCTAGGGCATCAAAGACACACTGCAAAGTATGCTTACTGACTTGGCTTGCAGATTGCATAAGCTCCTGCAATTCTTTATTTTCTGCACAGTCTGTAAGGTTGCCACTTTTTGTTTAATAAGTTCCATAATATGCTGCTGGTACTTCATCCTGTGAAACTGACAATTCAATGCCCTAATAGCAAGAGTTGCAGAGGTATATACCTTCTTACCCAATCTGTCCAAAGCTCTGGAATCCCTGCCCGAAGGGGTGGGATTCTTGGCTGTAGTAGCCTTGATACCTTTAGGCCCCTGGGAAATAATCTCTGGGTCAGCAGTAGGATTCTTGAAAAGAAATTTGTGAGTGTCATGTACTCTGTACTACCTGTCTGGTTTCCTAGGGGCAGGAGGTGAAGTGTCAGGAGTAAGACTGGAGTTCATAAAAACATCAACAACATCCAGGACAGGGGATATTGCTAAAGGCCTGTGCTGAGGCAACTCTAGGAATTCTCTGAATCGCTTTTTGGACTGAGGATAGTCTTGGCATTTCCAGTGGAAATGCTCTCTTACGGTATGCGAAGCTTCAGCAAAAGAAAAATCCTCTGGAGGGGAGGCAGAGGGAATGGATTCCTCTGCATCTGAATCCTCATAAGCAGACAAGGGCATGTCTTTATAATCAGAAAACTCAGAGTCATCGAACTCCTGGTCTACAGAAGCTGTAGGGGACTGGTCTCTTTCTTAGCGGGGGGAAGGTTGACTTCCCCTAATAAGCGTAATAAGGTCTTCTGCCATTCTAAGCATTTGTTTTTGTGGCATGGGAGCAGGTGCATGCAAGTTGGTCGTCGGTTTTCTAGGCGTAGTGCGTACTCTGGGTCTAAGAAAAGTACAGTTTTGTACCTACCATAAATGTAGATGTCCGATAGGTATGCATCTGCAGTCATAACATATGGGTTGTCCTGCCTCAGGCAGCCCTTTGGTCGGCCGGATTCCAAAGTCTGGGTCTGGCCTCGGCTGATGTCGCACTTCACCCGACGTCATAGCTCCTGGGGTTTAAAGGCATCAGCCGACGCCATTTTCCTCAGTGTTTCTTGCCCCAGATGCCAGGTGACCTCTAGGAAGGCCAAATTTGTATAAAAGTAGAAAATTCCAAACAGTAGAAATCAAAAAGTATATATACATATATACATACAAACAAATACACCATAATAGATTCCCCCAGCTAGCTAAGAGAGGGTAAGTACCCTAGGAATACCACTGAGGGGAAGGAGGGTGGGTAATCCTGACTGCAGATGCATACCTATCGGACATCTACATTTATGGTAGGTACAAAACTGTACTATGTCCTTCAAGGATGCATCTGCAATCATAACATATGGGTAGAATACCATAGCCAAACTGGGGGAGGAGGCACTAAGATAATGATGGTGTAGTTAAGATCCCTTGTAAAACTGCAGTTGCAAAACCTGCTCGGGATCTGGAGTATAAAGGAAGATTGTAATGCTTGGCAAATGTATGCACGGAGCTCCAAGTAGCAGCTTCTAAAATGTCTTTGGTAGCCACTCCTCGTAGGAAAGCTGTAGTGGTGGCTGTAGCTCTTGTGGAGTGAGGCCTGATATTTTCAGGAGTTGTCTTTCCATGAAATGAGTAGTAGAATCGAATGCAATTTCCTATCCATTTTGAGATTGTCTGTTTTGAAATTGCTTTTCCTTGCACTCCTGTTGCATATGCTACCAGAAGCTGGTCAGTTTTTCTGCTGGCCTTAGTTCTGTCCAGATAGTAGCGCAGTTGTCTGTGTACATCCAAGGTGTGTAGTAGTTTTTCCCCCCTGTTCTGTGGGTTAGGGAAGAATGTAGGTAAATGAATAGCTTGGTTCAAGGATACCCTGGATACCACCTTTGGCATAAAAGTAGGATTGGTTCTCAGAGACACTCTATCCTGGTGAAAGATAAGGAAAGGCTGCACTGCCATTAATGCCTGTAACTCAGATACCCTTCTTGCTGAAGTGATTGCTAGCAGGAAGGCAGTTTTCCAAGATAAGAACTGTAAGTCTGCTGTTGCTGCTGGTTCAAAAGGGGAAAGTGTTAATTTTTCTAGCACAAAATTGAGATCCCATGCAGGCAGAGGTGGTTTCCTTGGAGATTTTACATTTTTGATCCCTCTCAAAAATTGTCTGAGCAGAGGATGAGAGAAGACAGGAGGATCCATGTTGTACTCTGCTGAAATTGCTGATGCATGAATCTTAATGGAAGAATAGGACAAGCCATTGTGGAACAGTTCTGCTAAGTATTCTAGGATGTGTGCTAGGTTTGCCAGTGTGACATTTGTTCCCTTTGCTGCACTCCAAATGAGGAATCTCTTCCATTTGGCTAAATATGTTTTCCTTGTGGAGGGCCTGCGAGCCTCCAGGATAATGTCCTTAACCCTCTGAGATAAAACAGGTTGGTTTTGTTTTATGCAATTTTCCAAGCAGTTAGCTGCAGCGTTTTTAAGTTTGGATGCAGGGTCTTGTAGTTGTTCTGCGTTAGAAGTAAAGGACATAGAGGTAGAGGCCATGAGTTCGTCCGAGACATGCTTCTCAGTAGCGGGTACCAATGCTGCCTTGGCCAGTTTGGAGCTATCAGAATTACCTTTGGCTGCTCCTCTCTGATCTTCAGTAGAACTTTGTACATCAATGGGAGAGGTGGAAAGGCATATACTGTCAGGGCCTTCCAGCTGAAAGAAAGGGAGTCCACCCTCCAGGCTTGTGGGTGGTATACTCTTGAGCAGAATTTCTTCAGTTGGTGGTTGAGTGGGGAGGCGAACAGGTCTATCTCTGGCATTCCCCATTTCTTTGTTATGGTTTTGAAGATGTCTGGATGCAGCATCCATTCGTGATCATCCGTGGTAGCTCTGCTTAAGCTGTCTGCTAGTGAATTCTCTTTTCCTGGTATGAATCTGGCCTGAAGTTGAATGTTGAGATTCAGGGCCACATTCCACAGGTCCATTGCCATCCGGCATAGAGGATATGAATGTGTACCTCCCTGTTTGTTGATGTACCACATGACTGTGGTATTGTCGGTCCTTATCAGCAGATGACCCTGTTGAAGGAGTGGTCTGAATGCCTGGATCGCATGTTTCACTGCCAGCATCTCCTTTAGATTTATGTGTAGATTCAGCTGGTCTTGGGTCCATAGGCCTTGAACACACTTGTCCACCATGTGTGGCCCCCATCCTAGGTCTGAGGCGTCCGTGGTGATGGTCTGGCTTGGATGAGGTTTGTGGAAAGGCAAGCCTCTGTTCCACTGACAGGCCTGAGCCCACCACAGGAATTCTTGCTTCAGGCATGGAATTATTGGAATCTGGGCTTCTAGACTGTGCTTGTGTTGAGACCATACATTCCTGAGGTACCACTGTAGCTTTCTCATATGCAGCCTGGCATGTGGAACCAATATTATGCATGATGCCATATAGCCCAGGGCTTGCAGGACTTTCCTTGCAGTAAGTCGAGTTTGTGTTGTTAATGTCATGAAGTAGGCTGGTAGTTGCGTTTGTTTTTCTTCTGTGAGAAAAGCCATCTGAGTTGATGTATCCAGTTCTGCACCCAAGAATGTTATCCTTTGGGATGGTACTAGTCTTGACTTTTGCATGTTGACTGTGTATCCCAAGGCTTGCAACAGCTGTATGACATTTTCCAAATCTTTTGTTAATTTTGCCTTGTTGTCCGCTTGTATTAGGCAGTCATCCAGGTATGGGTAAATTTGAATTCCCTGAAGCCTGCAATGAGCAATTACTGATGCCAGGCATTTCGTGAATACTCTGGGTGCAGTAGATAAGCCAAAAGGCAATGCTGAGAATTGATAATGCTCTGATCCTGCAAGAAATCTGAGGTGTCTTCTGCAATCTGGTCGTATAGGGGCGTGCAGGTATGCCTCCTTGAGATCTAGAGTCACCAGCCAAGACTCCTTGCCCAGCATGGGAAGAAGCTGCTGGAGGGTCAGCATTTTGAATTTTGGAACAATGAGGTATGTGTTCAGTGCGGACAAGTCTAGAATAGGTCTCCATTGATTTTCTTTTCTTGGTACAAGGAAAAGCCTGGAGTAAAATCCTTGGCCTTGTTCCATAGGTGGTACCTCTTCTATAGCTCTCATCCTTAGTAAGTTGTTGACTTGTCTTAGAGCGTCTGTTTTTGGCTTGGTGGTAGGTTTGGCATTCCTCTCTTTTTGGTAGAGTGTGGAAGTGAAACCTGTAGCCCTTGTCTATTGTTTGTAAAGTCCATTTGTCTCCTGTAATGTAATGCCAGTTGTCGGAGAATAAGGCCAGCTTTCCGCCCAAGGGTGCTTCCAGTTGTTCCCTGGTAGGCGGGACTAGAGCCAAGTCATTGTGTCTGCCCTGTGGAAGTGGTTGTAGTTGAATCTGTGGCAGTATTTCTCTGGTTGGTAGGTTACCACTGACGTCCCCTGTAGGCACCCCTAGATTGACCTCTGCCTCTGGGGTGTCTATTTCTGCCTCTCTGCGCTCTGGAGTTGTCTGGAAAGGACCAATTCTTCGAAGGCCAATTTCGGCTAAACCTCGGAGGTTGGACCTGTAAGAAATCTTTGACTGTTTGGACAGATTTTGCTTTTTCTTCCACCTTCTTTAGAACCTCCTGTGCAGGGGAGCCAAACAAACTTTGTTTCTCCATGGGAGCATCTAGGAGTTTTGACTTAACATGGTCTGGTAAGGATTGTTCTTTTAACCAGGCATGCCTTCGAATCACTGCTCCAGTCATAGCTGATCTAAAGGAAGCCTCCAGTGCATCATAGCCACATTTTAAGAAATGGTTACTGACCTGCTGAGAGTTATGTACCAAATCCTGAAGGGACTTGCGATCTAAAGGTTCAGGAGAAGACAGTTTTTTGTTTATCTGGTCTAACAAAAATTCCTGGTCCTGAATCATGTGAAATTGACAGTTCAAGGCCCTGGCTGAAAGAGTAGCAGAAGTATAAACCTTTTTACCCCATCTCTCTAATGCTCTAGATTCCCTTTCAGAGGGAAGAGGGTTTTTGTCAGAGGCAGCTGCCACACCTTTAGGGCCCTGTGAAATGGTTTCAGGGACTGCAACAGGAGCCTTATACAAATGGTAATGAGTGTCCGGGACCCTGTAATATCTGTCTGGCTTGGCAGGGGCTGGAGGAAGAGAATCAGGGGCAGTACAGGCATCATTATATGCATCATCAACAACTGTTAGTACTGGCGGAATGGCTAAAGGCCTATGCTGTGGTAAGTGTAAAAAGGTCCTAAGCCTTTTCCTTGAATCTGAAAAATCCTGGCCCTGCCATTGGAAGTGTTCCCTCATAGCATGCAAAGTTTCCCCAAAGGAAAATTCTTCAGGAGGAGAAGCAGAAGGAATGGATTCTTCTGCATCAGAATCCTCATAAGGAGAATATGGGCCTTCGTGAGGGTCTGAAATGTCTGAGTCATCCGAGGAATAATCTGTAGAGACAGGTTCCGGGGGTTCAGTCCTAGGCCTCTTGTCTGGAGGGGGCTGAGAGGCCCTGTCTGGGTGAGGTTGGGATCCCCTAATCAAAGAAATGAGATCCTCAGCCAGGCTGAGCATTTGGGAACTAGAGGTAGGCCTATGTGAAAGAGTTTTAACAGGTAAGGCCTTAGAAGATTTAGCTGCTTTAGCCCTGGCAAAAGCCTTGATAGACATAGAAGCAGGGGGGGTCTAGCAGCCCCACGTGCAGGGGTAGATATGTAGTCTGACAAATCCTGGGTGCCTGCTTCAGTAGCAGTAATTTCAGTAGCAGATTCAGCCATGCTCTGTGAGGCCTCGGCTATCGGAGGCATGCTTTCGGCCGAAGGAAGAACCGGGGGCTCGGTTTCAGCCGAAACCGAGACACTCGTGGTTGGCCTAACCATGGTTTCAACCGAAACTGCGGGCCGCGAGTGTCGGTCCTTTTCCTTGCGCTTTTTAGCTAACTGAGTAGTCAGAGTCTCCGACGGCATTTTGTATGCAAAAGCGGGACCAAAAAACTCCTCTGCAAACTCCGACCGACGTCTAAGTGTCCGTCGGTTGAAGGAAGCACAGGCTAGACACGCTGATACGTCGTGGTCTGGGCCTAAGCAAGGAAGGCAGTAAGAGTGGAAATCCTTATGAGGTATTTGTTTCCCACAAGTTAAACAATTATTTACTTTGTCTGACATCGGCTGAGGCAAGAAAGAGTCCCCACGGGTACTTAGCTTTAGAAGTCTTCGGTAGTAGAAATCTCTGGATCTGACCGACCGGCACTTGCGAACAGCTTCTGCTTCGGGCACTGCGCGGCAAGAAAGATGGAGGAAAATGGCGTCGGCTGATGCCTTTATACCCAATAAACAGCAGCTATGACGTCGGGTGAAGTGCGACATCAGCCGAGGCCAGACCCAGACTTTGGAATCCGGCCGACTGAAGGGCTGCCTGAGGCAGGACAACCCGTATGTTAGGACTGCAGATGCATCCTTGAAGGACATCACAGCCTTTTCTTTGATTTTTGGGATTCTCCTATCCTTGGCGATAGTCCTCCAAGCTAAGGTAAACTTAAAGAACACCTCTCTTCCTTGAGTAGCCCTTTAAAACAAACTTAGGGAGGCTTCTGAACTAACCAGGATAAACATCCCTTACAGGAACTTCAGAGAAGACTGGGAGGGTAAATTTGGCTTGGTGTCTCTCAACCGTACCAAATTCCTCAGTATTTCCCGGTTTTGAGGGGAAAATAGTGGTGTACCAAGAATTCCCAAGTGGCCCTTTCAAATCCCAATTTTTGTTTTTGTACTGACGATTTGCATAGTTACCGCTGACATCAACCAAAGAGGATGTTGCATCAATGTGATGTGGACTAGTGCTCTGGATTACTCTGGAACCGACTGCTCTTACCAACCACTGCTTAGATGGTGTGAACTTAATGCAATGTTAACTGCTGCATGGATAACGTTCTGCTGACACAGACTTCACTGCTCTTCCTGTTCCAGCTAAGTACTTCACCCAAAAAGCAAAAGCAGAATACAAAAAATGAAGTATACTTTACTGCAGAACAACTGGCTTTGCTGAGCACAGACCAAATTCTGACTTGTGTAAAACAATGACACCCTGGCGCCTCAAAAAAGGAATGAATCAGCAGTTAATTTCTGTTAGATCATATGGTGCTGGTTAACTTGATGCAGAGCACCCTACCCTCTTAATCACAGTTTCTATGTCAAGAGCCAAAGGATGTGTATGCTAGTGGAACTTTTCATTCTGTGCTTTCTGTTAAAATGTGCTTTTTTTTCCCCAGAGAATTTCTCACTAACAGGGTAAGTGATCATTAAATGACATTTTAGCTAGAAACATCATATCAATTTATGAGTGATGCAGTAAGCACCACGGATGGAAAAAAACTGACTATACACAAATGTAAAATGACAATACACTGCAGAAGGAGCTTTTCTTGCAGCGGACTCTTAGTATTTAAACTTGCTCATCTCGTTAGAAGAGCACAGCGGTTTCTGATCTCTGTATGGAATGGCAAGCATGCAGAGCTCCTGCATGAGGAAATGCTCTCCTAGTGGATATAAGCAAGGTTTGTCTCTTGTGACAGTTCACAAGAGCATGTGCTGATTTTCCGTCTGGCACAGGCATAATGTAGATCGTAGAGAGGCAAACCTGGTCAATGCGGTACGCATGCCCACACACACACATGCATACTTATGGGTAGCCAGCTTACTTACAGCATATTTACACGTTTATAGCAATTAGGAGGAAAATGGAACACTAGGCAAAGTACACAAACAGAGAGAAAACATGCATACGGCACTCAAAATGAAGCTCAGATCCTGGTACCAAACCAGCAAAGCAACTGTGCGACAGAGCCATTTACCACATTCTGTGTGACCAAGAAAGAAATTCTCTCCATGTTAATCACTTGTTAAAGTTTAAACCAAGGTTCCGTTATCTTAGAAAGTGGATCATAGTGTCTGGGCCATTCTAGAATCTGAAATAGATAAGGAAGGGGACCGAATCTCATCATTCAGGAAGAAAATAGCAGTGGTGGTGGAAGCTAACACAACTTCTACTGACTGATAACCACACTACACATGCCCACCGAGGTGCCGACCTGTGTCTGCTGCTGTCCATTTGCAAGACGAAGAAATTTGCCTTCTCTTTGACCTGAAGGTAAAAAAAAAAAAAAAAAAAAAAAAAGACAAGCCATGACACAGGACATCTTACTACATAAGTGTAGAATTTCAGAATTGTTGGACATCTGTGAAGGTGCTTTTAGTGTTCTGTAGTTGTGTCTTGCAAACATACATGTAACATTTATGAGGGAAATGGTAATATACTGGTATTTCATTCTACAGTCCATCTTACTTCAGTGAATGCTGTTGAAGTCTGTCACAATCATCTTTGAGTGTACTCAGTTTCCATTACCAAGACAGCTAACTTTTTTTTTGTTTCTTACATATCAGTCGCTGCCTTTCCCAGAAATGTAAAAGCTGGGTGGATGACACCTTCTAAAGTGGTGGTTATGCCCTCAGAGGGGTTTATACCTCTCCATTTGAAAGAAATATGGGATTTGTCTGTTTTTATAGCCAACGTCTCACATGATTGTCTGTATTAAGGATCCTACTGCAACTCCTTTCCTGGGAGCTGTGCATTTAGTTTATATGCATGCATATATCTGGCTAGTGATGCAAACTATATGTGCAAGACTATTTTCTAAGAGCATCCAAATGGTAACAAATTGAAACTATCCATATTTTTTTTCTTCCTATTCAATGCAATGATGAATGCTATGGAGCCAGGTTAAGCCAGAGATGTTGGAAGCCATACATATGTTTTTTAGCTTGTAGATAGCAATTACTACTGTACTCTTACAAGAGATGGAGCCATAGAACACGGGCTCTGTTACTATTTCAGCTCATTCAGTTTAATAATTTGGTACCACATGATATTACTTATTATAACTACTTGATGAATTGGGATATGAGGATGCATTAAGGCAGACCAGAGGATAAATTTGCTTGACATGTTCTTGGGTAACTGGTTTCAGTGATGGTCTGGTCTATATTATGTTATAAGCTTTATGGGTCAAGTAGCAACTGTTTTTCACTTACAGGATTTATGTTAAAGTGTCTTATATTATACTGTTTTAAAGTCTTAACTCCAGCAGAGAATTCCCATTTTGCTGATCAAGTGCACAGCAGTCTCCAAAAGTCAAATGAGTTAAGTGTTGGAAGGTGTGAGGAGGTGACATAATCAACTTTAAAACAGCTTTTGACATATGCCACACTATGCTTTGTTACATAGTAATCTCTTTAATCAACTAATGATAGTTGTCCTGAATTTTCAGGGTTACATTACTAATTCTGAAGTTGCTATTTTGTTATGTTTGCAAACTCATAATTAAACAGGGATGGTAAGACTCACTCAGGAGCTGGAGATTGGATACATGACTCCCTCTTGCTGCATCATTATATGGAGATTGTTTTACACTCTGAAGGATGTCTGTCAAGGAGTTTTGGTGGTATCATTAACAGACAGCTCCCCTAGTCTACTTTAAAATTAGGAACACATACCGTTTCATCAAGAACTATTTTTTACTCCTTTCCTAAGCATAAGGTGTTTTTAAAGTATCAGAGCATGCCTTCTACAGATGTTGTATTGGGAGGGATAAAGGATTAGATAATATCCCATATGTAGTAAGTCAGCTAGGGTTGTATTTAGCTTTGCTAGTAAAAGCTGAGCTGGTTCATAACTTTAGCACCTTATAAATGGAAATAACTCAAAGGCTTCGTGTCTTTTGCCAGAACAAGAAGTTATATACTCACCATAACATTCGATGTATGTAGTCCATCTCGCCTCACATTCTTACCCGTGGATTCGGAGCCGAACCTTGGCTCGGACTCAGCCATACTGTAGCTCGAAGTCTTTCAATTGGCGGGACTAAGAGGTATCCCATGCTGCACTGCTCCCATTCCCCAGATCTTGTTTGCTGCAAGCTCAACCACTCACCCTCCATACACAGCACACAAAGAAGGAAAAACATTCCAATAATAAAAGGAGTACTGAAACCAAAACTAACCTCTAGGTCCCTCCAGGATGGGGGGAGGTGGGAGGGTAAGTAAGAATGTGAGGCGAGATGGACTACATACATAGAACGTTACGGTGAGTACATAACTTCTTGATGTAATGTAGTCCAATCTCACCTACATTCTTACCCGTGGGACAGCGTCCCCAGCACCTGAATCCTGGGAGGCTCAGTGGAAAATACTCCTGAGCACTGTGGAACCAAAGGAAGATCTGTCTCTAGATACCAAATCCAATTTGTAGTGAGTAATAAAGGTGTGAGGAGATGCCCAAGTAGCCGAAGCGCAAATATCATCCATAGACATCCTGGCCTGAAATGCTGTAGAGGTAGACATTGATCGGGTAGAATGAGCCTTCACTCTAAATGGTAAATCCTTACCACCTGAGGCATAAATGAAGGAAATACAACTAGAGATCCATCTAGACAAGGTCACTTTGGAAACAGGAGACCCAATCCTATTTTCTGAAATAGAGACAAATAGCTGATCCGATTTTCTAAGATTCTTCATTCTATGCAAATAAAAACACAACTGTCTGTGAACATCCAGCTGGTGAAATTTAAATTCTGCCTTATTAGAAAACTCTGGAAAAAATACGGGCAGTTCAATGGATTGGTTGAGATTACTAATCAAAGCCACTTTCGGCATAAAGGAAGGGTTTGGCCTGAGGGAAACCCTGTCCTTGTGAAATATCAAGTAAGGCGGTCTGATTGACAAAGATTGGAGCTCAGAGACTCATCTAGCTGAAGTGATGGCTACCAAAAAGATTTGTTTTCCAAGTCGAATATTTCAATTCACAAGTAGCTGCAGGCTCAAAGGGGGACGAAGTGAAACATTGTAGCACAAAATTTAGGTCCCAAGGCATGACCGGGTTAAAGACTGGAGGGCGAAGCAGCATAGTGCCCTTCAAGAATGCCTTACAAAGTCTATGCGCCATCAGACTGGGTTCATTAACGACATGAAAGGTGGAAATAGCCGCCAACTGGACTTTAATGGTCATGGCTGCTGACACCTGATTGAAAAGCATGGAGAGAAATTCCAGAACTGAAGAAATTGGAGCGGTATAAGGATCAATTTGTCTTGCATGAGCCCAGATGGAGAATCTTTTCCATTTACTGGAATAAATCTTTCTGGTCGAAGGTTTATGGGAAGAAGGCAGAATATGAACCACTTCCGGAGAAAAATGATGAAGCCTGACTAGTGATGGAAATGGAGTAGCCAGGCTGTCAACAGAGGGTCCAAAGAAAGGGATGGAACTGCCCTTATGAGTCAGTAGATCTGGCTGTGGGTCCAGAATCCAGGGGGCGTCCATGAGATAGGGATGGAGAAAGGGGAACCAAATTTGACGAGGCCAGTGTGGAGCAATCAGAACCATTCTGCTTCCCAAGGATTGCGTTTTCTGAATAACCTTGGTCAGCAGAGGAACAGGCGGGAAGGAATAAAGTAGACCGGAGGGCCAATAGTGAACTAGAGCGTCCCTTGGGGCCTCCCCCTGAGGGGGGGGGGGTAAGGGTGAAGTAGCTGCTGCACTTGGTACTGAGAGGACTGGCAAATAGGTCGCAGCAAGGCTGACCCCATCTGCGGAAAATCTGCTCGCAACTTGACTGTTCAGGGACCACTCGTGAGGCATCAGAATAGCTCTGCTCAACCTGTCGGCGATCACGTTGGACTTCCCTGGAATGTGCATTGCTATAAGAAAACATTGGGAAGACACTGCCCACTGCCACACTCGAATGGCCTCTCTGAAAAAGGGGTACAACTTGGTTCCTCCCTGTTTGTTCAGATACCATACCACCAACATATTTTCTGAGTGGATCGCAATTGTCCCAAGAGGAAGAAAGCTCTGAAGTACTTGCAACTCTAGTAGCACTGCTCTCATCTCCAAGATATTGATATGCAGATGTATCTCGTGTTCCTGCCACGTGCCTTGGACTGTCCTGCCGAGATAATGACCCCCCCACCCAATCTGGGAGGAATCCATGGTCATTGTGGCAACAGGAGGGGATGGGACGAAGGGTTTTCCCCGCATTGAGGTTGCTGGTGTGAAGCCACCAGCGTAGATCTTGCTTGCACTTGTCTGTGATCATTATAAGACGAGAAAGCGGAAGATGTTGTAGAGACCACTGGGCAAAGAGCAGCCACTGAAGGAGCCTCATGTGTAGCCTCACCAGAGGAACCAGCATAATTGTTGCAGCCATCGTTCCTAACAATTTGAGAACCATTTTGCCTTCACTTTTTTCAGAAGGAGCAACGCGTATACCTGTTGTTGCAAACCCTGAATCCTTTCTTGTGGTAAAAACACCCTCATGAGCACGGCGTCTAACTCGGCGCCTATAAAGGTGACATGCTGCGAGGGCAACAAGGCAGATTTTCCCAGTTTAGAGTGATACCCAATTGTTGACACAGCTTGATAGTGGCATCTCTGGTCTGTAGTACCAGATGCCTGGTGGTGGCAGAAAGGAGCCAGTCATCCAGGTACGGAAACACTTGGAATCCCTGACGTCTCAAGTGAGACATCACCACTGCCATACATTTGGTGAGCACTATGGGGGCTGTGGTGAGACCAAAGTGCAGGGCACAAAATTGAAAATGACTGGCTCCCAGCCAGAAGCATAGATGACATCTGGATGCCCTGTCCATCTTTATATGGTAGTAGGCATCCTTGTGGTCGATGGAGCACATCCACACTTCTTTTCCCAACAATGGGAGAATAGATTGCAACGTGACCATTCGGAACTTGGACTTCTTCACCTGGAGGTTCAAGTGGCTGAGATCCAAGATGGGTCTCAGGTCCCTTGTTCTTTTCAGCACCAAAAGAATCTGGAGTAAGTCCCTAATCCGATCTGTTCTGAGGGGGACATGCTGGATGTCTCCTTTTTCTAGCAGCTTTATACCCTCTGAAGCTGTGGAATCCCTTTGATTGGGTGGAACATCTGGGATTGTTTTGATCGGTGGGGGGGGGGGGTAAGAGAAGGGAATGTGATATCCTCTGGAAACTATTTTTAATACCCACTGTTCCTGGGTGATGTCCTGCCAGGCTTCTGGGTATAGTGAAATGTGACCCCCGACTAGCTCCAGAGACGCGCAGTCGGGCCTCCCATCAGGAGCGCTGGCAGGGAGAACCACGAAAGGAGTTGTGGTCTCCCTGGTTACGCAGGCCTCCTCTGCCTCTAGGGTGGCGTCTACCTGAGTTACCACCCCCTCCCCTGCCTCCGGAGGAGGAATCACTTTGTGCATCATGAAAAACCCTCTGCAATTTTTTGAACCACATTTTTCCACTCTTCTGGACCTTGGGATAAGGTCTAGAAGGCATGGAAAAACAGACTCCCACGCCAGACAGGGTTTTTCCCCTCTTGCTCGCACCTAGTGAGAGTGTCCTTCACCTTGGTTCCGAACAACGAGGAACCATCAAATGGGATGTTGGTGAATGTAGAATTGAAGGCCTCCGCGACATTACAGAGGCACATCCAGGAGTGTCTCCTAAGAGAAACTCCGGAACTCGCTGCCCTACTCGCTCCTTCGGCTATGTAAGAGATCAGCCTCATGGAGGAGTTAGCAATAGAATTTAGGGTAGATATGTGAGCGTTGACTTTGAGCCACTGCGTCAGAAATGCTACCCTGCAGAGAATCTCCAAGCTCTTTCAGGAGATCTCTTTGGAGCCATGTAAAATGTGACAAGTAATTCAACAGCTGCAGAGTAAAGGCCGCTGAAGAAAACATACGCTTCCCATACTGGTCATTGGTCCTAGACCCCTTGTTAGGGAGATGGACGGTAGATGAAGTCTCAGCCAGTTCCTTCTTGGTGGCCGCTGCCACCACCTTAGCATCTACTGGAACACCCGTCGTGAGAAACTTTGTCAGTGGTGGCGGAGAGAAATTTGTTGAGTCTCCTGGGGACTGGTTCCACAGTGTCAGGGGTTTCCCACACTTTTCGACAAACCAGATCCAGGAGTTCGAAGGATGGAGTAATCCAGGAGGCAGAGGGTTGAGCCCCAAAGGTCTTCAGGAACACAGACTCCTCCTCAGAGAGGGGTTTAGAGGGCCAGTCGCCTCTCTGCTTCAAGATCTCTAGGATATAAGAGAAAGAGATTCTCAGAGGACAACTTGTTGGACCCCTCTGATTCCTCGAGGTCGGTGTCCGACGTAAGAGACTCTTCCTGGGAGTCTGTGCTTCCTCTTGCACGTTCTTTTTCTGGGGGGCCCTCAGAAATTTGGGGACCACTCATGGAGGTATCCTGAGGACTTGTGTCTCCGCTGTCCAAAGATAGGGGGCGATCAGAGACTGATAACGGAGCAGAGTGTCAGTGCTGTATGATACAGCTGAGGATCTGGCCAGCACGCTCCGCATGACCTCGAAGGCTAGTCCCCCCGGCTCCAAAGATAGACCAACCTGTGGAAGACCTCGGAGCAGAAGGGACAAGGTCCGAAGCCGAAGCAAGGGTCAGGCTCATCCGAGCCAAAGCACCGAGAGGGAGGCTAGGAGCCAAAGAGCGTCCCGAGACCTCCCCCTCAAGTCCGACAGAGGAACCATGAGTCCTGGACCCAGTGGAAAGAGCCGACGGGGTCGGAGCTGAGATCAGAGCCAATAAGCCAGGATGGGCTATCGGAGCCGACCTAGAAGCATCAGATGGCGCCGACCTCTCTGGCTCCGAAGGTTGAGATTTGCTCGGAGGATCTATCGATGATGGATGGGTGAAGGGCTCCGGAGCCGAATGGGCTGGAGCTGAAAGCAGTTTAGCCAGCACCGGTGATGGGAGCAGTCTCTGCACCACTCTATCCACATCCACCATCAGAGAGAGTCCTGGAGGACCTAGAGGACAATGTAGGAGAGCTAGACCTCCTCTGTGAAGGAGACCTGCGAGGAGGAGAAACCGGTCTAAAAACTGGAGACCAGCTCCAAGCTAGTATCTCCGTCACTGGCTCCAAGAGGCTGGGAGCCGATGTAGGTTCTGTTGATTCACAAACTTCCTTCGGCACCAAAGACAGTGGAGCCGAGGTTGCCACAGTAGAATTAGTAAGTTTCTCCGGAGGCTCCGATAAGACTGATGGAGCCAGAGATCGTTTTTTTGCTTTGGAGGTTTTGTCTCTTTTAGAGGGAGAGGACTTAGCACTAGAAGACCTCTCCAAATCCTCCTCGGAGGGTTTCAGTAGTCCCTTCAGAATTAGTTTGTTCTTCCTTTCTTGAAGAACATGAGGGATGAATGTGCGACAGAACGCACAAGACTCCTGAAGGTGGATAGCCCCCAAACAATAAACACACACAGAGTGCCCATCAGTAATCGACATCTTATACCCACATTTACTACATTTCATAAAGCCCGAAGGCTTATGTTCTTTTGTATCCTTAGACATGGTCGGCAGGACACTAGACACAACACAACAGTCAAAACTGACACCAGCAACAAAGTGCGGGAACTAGATTCCAAATAAACTGCGGACACCACACAAGGACCTCTAACTCAAATGGCCCTGACAGGAAACAAGGGGAAGGACTAGGTCCTCTAACTTAAACAGCCCTAACCCGGAGGGATAGGTACCTAAAAAAAAAAAAACGAACACAGAAGCGTAAACAGAAAACCAAAGGAGGACTAGGTCCTCTAACTGAAACAGGCCTAGCCTGTTTGAAGATAGCAGACTGGATACCAAGACAAAAAAGTAAGACAGAGGCCACGAAAGGCCACACAGAAAACTTCCACAAACCAACAACACACACACCTAGCTATGAAAATAGCTTCTGGAGCAACAATTTTAGTCAAAGAAGACAAAAACGTTATACTTCGCTACAGCCAAGAGCGAGACCACATCTGAGCTTTACGAGCAGCAAATGAGATCTGGGGAAAGGGAGCAGTGCAGCATGGGATACCTCTTAGCCCATCCAATTGAAAGACTTTGAGCTAGAGTATGGCCGAGTCGGAGCAGAGGTTTGACTCCGAACCCATGGGTAAGAATGTAGGCGAGATTGGACTACATAACATCTTTTAGTTTTGTACAAGTTTAAACTTTGATACTAGTTCAAATGTTAATATAAATAAAACACTACTGTTCTGTTTATATCTTGTATTTAATATTTTATCTGTTCTTCAATTTGCATTTGAATGTCGGTATCCCACAATTCCAGAGTGGGTAGGGTTACATAATTATGTATGCAAATTTTATGTTAATCAGCATCCAGAGTTTTGGCCAGTTGTGCCTACTTTTCATGGGCCATTGTCTGGACTGTTAATGTTTCCAGGTTGAGAGGTATGCTTGGTGTTTACAAAAACTGCATCTGAAACCTGAAAGTCTTCTTCCTACCAGAATGAATCAGCTTACAGAAGAATGGGAAGAAAAACCTTTCTACTACAGCATCTTCCCACTATCCTTAGAGGTCTTCCAGACCATTTTGTGCAGAGCAGCTAAAAAGAGAGAGATACTCACCCCATTAGGTGTTCCTAAGGCTCCCTGATATCACTCCTCATGAAAAGAAGACGGGATAATCCAAGCAGCTCTATGGAGGCAGGCAGTGATGGCCAGAATTCCACCCATTGCCATACAATGATGCAATGAGCTTCATGAAACCCCTGCCTTGATGCATCTCAGCTAAGCCAAGGATGGCAGACAGATTTTTCTACATCTTGTTCAACTAGAAAATCTTTAAACTCTATACAGGGACAGAATAGCCATATAATAGGTCCTGTTTACCTTGACAAAAAGGAAACTAAATCAGTGAGGAGTGGCTATGAAGAAGGTTTAGCTTTCGTAGACCATGGAGATCCAAAGCACAGTTCATGCTAAAAAAGTGCTCCAATTGACATGCTGCAATGGGGAAATACATCATGGTTCCATCTCAGCTAAGTGTTTTAATTTTTGTTCTGACTCTGATATGGGGTAAAGATTCAGACAAACAAAAATCCTGACATATCCACTGTAACCACTTCTAATCCTTTCCCATAAGGCATACATACCGAAGCTGTATACTCGGATTGATGCTGTTCTGGTGCAGGGCCAGGGATAAAACAAAGAGGTGCATGCCAGGGCTGACAGACCGGCACAAAACCTCACACTGGCTCCAACAGCAGTTGCTGCACAGTGCTCCCAAGCATCTAGTTAGTAATCTTCCACAAATACACATTATTCTCAACAGTCAATGTACTGGCAGACAAGCCACATAGTGTAAACACAAGAATGGAAGACGCATTCGGAACTCTCACCTCTGAGAGGCCAACTTGGAAGGGAAAGCAATGGGTCTAAATTTTGCAGTAAAAACTTGCCCTGTAGACTCAAGGACCTGCTTCTTAGCAATGACAGGCAGTGACCAAACTACGAGTCTCACTATCAAAAGAGGATGCCAGGGAGGTGCCTCTCTTGTTGGCCTTGTGGACATCTGAAAGTGAGATTAAATGATAACCCCTGCTAGAAAATGATACTCATCTGATGACAGACAGGAGACTACCACTGAAGTGCCAGACTTTAAATCTTCGCTCCAGTTCCCTTACTTCCTACCTTTTGTACTACCAGTCTTGAAAATCTAAACAAGCCCAAGGATCATCATCTTACCACCATAGAAGTCAAGACCTCGATGACCCCTGCTTCAGATTCCCTTAAGTGAATGTCAATGTACCAAACACTACTTCTCTACACTTGGTCTAAAGGTATAGGAATCTCTCCTTTCTCATCTCAAAAGGAATCACCTCTTACTCATCATTCCAAGTGGAGTTGCAAGCCTGCCTGCATCCTAAATGCAACTGTCATCACCCAGGACACATAACTTAACACCTTTATTCATCTCTGTTTACATCACAGTCTCTCCTACAATGTTCAGCTACCAGATCACCATTATTTTAACTCATATCACCTACTCTGCCAATTTCTATCTCATCCATACCATCTATCCTCCTCAATTCCTCTTCTCCTAACCCTGTTAATAAAAGCATGTTTTATACATAATCGATACATGTAAATATACAGTACTACCCCCTTTAAGTGCATGACTGAACTGTAGAAGAATTCCTTTTTTTATATTTACTTCTTCTTCTTTCAGCTTTTCCCGGTTAGGGGTCGTCACAGAGGATCACCCGTCCGCTTATGACTGGCAGTGGAGTTTTACGGTGCCAAGTTGCCAGCCCGGCGCCCAACTTTCCACAGAAGGCATCCTTTTTTATATTTGCTCAACTATCTTTATTTCATTTTAAGATCTTGCATAGCTTTGTTCAGATACTTTTTGTACTTCCAGGCTCAGACATAATTGGTCCACTTAGAACAGAACTCTAATCCAGTAAACAATTTCAAATAAAATAAAGCCCTCTGATGGGTTCCTGTGCTGGTCTTCTGTTTCTAGCATGCCTAGACCACTGTTGAAGGTCTGAAACTTGCAGAAAAAATGGGTTGAATTTCTGACCGCTGAGACAACTTACCAAACAGAAAGCAGATGCTTAATGCACTTACGTTTAAAAATACAAACTGCAAACACTAGTATGAGAGCCCAAGACTGTGGTACATCAGATACTTCCCCCTTACTCTGTAATTTACTGATCTTGGAATTAAAGCATCAGACAACTGTGATGTTTGACAGTCATGTTTTTACTTTTCAACTGCTTGTTTGTGTTCAGACTTTGCAATGTTGAACATGTGTACATCAAACACTGTTTACGCAGCCCAATTGTCAACATCATGCAGTGTTCCCCAACAAGAAAGGCAGCGTTTGCCATGGTCCCAGAGTCATGATCTGCTAATACTTCTGAAGCATCAAATGCAGAAACCTTCTAAGTGATAGATGGTAGGGGAATACCTGAATTAAGGAAGCAACAAGAAAGAACTGTGGACTGATGGGGGCGTGCTTTTCTATCACTTTCCATGGAAGGACATCTACCACTTGTGGGTTAAATGGGGCAGACCCTTGTCAGTACAGGGACCATTATTAGCACTACACAAAAGGGTAAAGTACCAACAGTTTATTTATCTGTTGCAAAACGTTCATTTAGACTGCATATTTAATCAGTGTAATCTAACTCTGTAAAAACTGTATCCCTTTATGATGTATTTCATTCATGCAGACATGTTTATTGCATCATATACGGTGACCACAGCCTTGACTGCAACGAGACTGAGGCAAATGTGCCTTCACAGCTCTTTAAAGTTAAATAAGATGACACAATATAATTCCACTACAACAAACTGGAAAAGTACAATTGCATAAAGTACTTTCCATAACAACTCACTGTAAAAGTGAAATCCTGAGATTTGTGTTTTATCCCATTTCTTACTGGATATTTCTCAGCAGTGGCCAAAATCCCTACAAGGACTAAAGTTTCGTGCCATGGTAGGCAGTAATATAGGTGGACTGACATTATGCTTTTATTACTTTAGTTTTTCAAACCAACATCTCTAAAGAAAGTATTCTGAGGCAGGTAAATCCCATGACTAACTAGCTTGTATAATGTGATGCACTTAAGTACCCAGACACTTTTTTAACTTGTCACACTTGTGGCACATGTGGAAGAAAGCCTGAATGTGATACAGGCAACACAAGACTGATTTACTATGAATCAACCAATTTAGGAGAATGGGAAGTGTTAGTGAGTGCCCTGTGACAGCTTTTCCGTGCTGGAGGAAGGGAGAAGCCCAGGTTAATGGCCGGACTGTTTGCTGATGGAGGGCTGGGTGCCACAGTGGACTTACTAGCAGCATTAGCACCATGAAAAACTAATGAATACTAGGGAAAGCAAGCTATACCTGAAGGCTAGAATGTACAACAGCACTCCTATTTCGAAGGCGAGTACTGTGACTTTCCATTTGGGTGAGGTGATATCAGGTACAGTAGTTATGGCATACAGCAAATTCCAGCAAACACCTGGAGGGATTTATGCCCATTATTCCATGTATGCAAATAAATGGAATAAATAAGCAGAAATCAGAAAGAAGAAGATTATATATAAAAAAGTCACCCATTTGCTCACTACAATCTGTATAATCATGAGACAAAGACAAATAAATCTTAAAGCCACCAGTCTTAAAGCCACCAGTCAAATGACCAACATGAAAAATACAAAGCCAGTGTAGCAGGACTTTACAAAACATAAGCCATAAGCTGAACAGTAGAAACCATCTTTGACAGAAAGGCATACTGCTGTACTGATATCTTCTAAATTTATAGATACGGTAGGATTCCCAACTGAGGGGCAGATTTTACATGTTTATGGTCATAATACAAGTGTTATGATCATAAGGAATGAAGGTGAACTGTGAAATGTTACCTACAGTAAAAGAAAAGCAAAAAACAGGACAGGGGATGTCAACATGATAGAAGGCAAAGGACTTTTTTCCAAGGGCAAGGATGATTTTTAAAATGGAAAATATGTGTGTGTGTGTGGGGGGGGGGGGGGGGGCAGTGGCAAAGCCCTACACTGATAAATATCTGAATATGATAGTTCTCTGGATAGGTTATATTTTGAAAATGTTAGCTGGTCTCCTAGTCTTAACTGTTATCTTTATGAATGCAAAAAAGCACAATCACACTCAAGCCACACTAACTCTGGTTCATAAAAGGAAGGGGTTGAAAGAAATGTCTCCTAGTAACTGCATTTGATCTGAGAACCTAGACACTGTCTTATTAATTAATGCTAAACACTTTATGTCAAGGACTGCATTATTTCGTTCACATAATGTAGTAAATCTCCAAAGTGCCATGAAGGCATGAAGTCTAAGCCACTGGCTGAAGAGGATAATGAGATTAACCTTATAAGGTCACCAAATGTAACAAAAAAAACAGTTTAACCCTCCACACAAGCTCAACGACTCATTTGGTATGGGAAACATGAAAAACAAACTGAAGTATTTAAAAGATGTTTTCCTTATATAAGGCAAAATGTTTTATTTTTGTTTTTACAGATTAAAGTGAATTTTCATTACACAAAGGAATTCTTCTTTCCCATTTATTAAACACAGGTTAAAATGATTGAACAAGCTTGCAACACATCATACAGTTCTTACACTTTTCTTTCCACTAAGTGGATGTTTGGCAACCAGTAAAGACATCCTGACAAGTAATGTAAGGGTGGAAGTTCCCATCGTATGGATAGCTACTACTCCCCCAAAACAGAAGAACTTTGCATCAGAAGAGTCTCCCACGACTGGAAGCATCAGGAGAGCTCATCAGAATGCAATTGTAGACGAGGAGAATTTCATCTACATCCATGGCAGGGCCCACTTTCTACAGTAACTTGTCAAAGATGCACCAGTACATCAACTTACAAAGAAAAACGGAAATTGTGGGAACAATACATGCAGAATAATGTTTTGAGGAGAAGTGAAACTTAAGGGAAGGCAGGAACTGATCAATATAAGTTATGTTGGATTGATGGCAAGTGTATAAAATAATACAAGGGATTAGACCTCTCAAACAAGTGGGGACAAATTTCAACAGAATCAGGGACACTTAAAATATTAGTGTTATTAACTTGAAACATTGAGTCACAGCATATGAATTAAAACACATTTTCTGAAGTAAAATAAGTTTATAACTCTTAATTATTGTCATTATTCATTAAGTGTAATTCACTACCTTTCCTCCAAAAGTCACTAGTTTTAGAAAGGATTAAGAGGGACACAGTTAAAATTTGAGTCAAAATCAGGGACAGTTGAGAGGTATGCATGGGATATATAATGTTTGTAATTTTTTTTTAATGCACAAATTTAGGTTTGCCAAAAAAGTTTGATCAGCAACTACGGTTTTAGAAATGGCAGATGAAAAACAATTTTCAAATAAAAATGGAAACCTGTACAACTATGCCAAAGTATAACGCAGGAAAAAACTTTAACTAAAAAAAAAAAATAAAAAACAAGAGGCTCCAGTAAAGTGATTAATTGTTTTACAGTCTCCACTTCTGAACTACAACTAATAAAGATTGAAATGGTACAAAAGTGACAGGTAAAAAACGACATGGATTAATACAGATATATGAAAAGAGACATGACTGAGCTCTGTGATTGTGTGTCCCAGGCAGGTATGTCCCTAGCCTTAATCAGAATTTTACCTTCATCTAGGATGATGCCTCATTACATACAAAAAAAATGACTGACTTCAATAATTAGCTTGGTTTCTGGTGTCATTTTAAGGGGATACAGTACCTGTCAGCCTGGGATGACATGATCGATAGACCTCGATGCTTTGCCAGAGATGGACTTCTTCTGCCACCTCTGGGATTTCAGTTAGTGGCTAAGGTTCTTGCCACTCCCATTATGCCTTTTTAGAGAGTGTCACAAGGACAAAACTCCCAATGTAATAAGACCACCTAAAAACAAACTCAAGGTTATGCTGCTCAGCATTAGGAGTCTAAATCTGAAACTGCACTCATTGGAATCAGTCCTTACTCTGGAAGATGCGGACATCTGTGCAGTCACAGAGACCTGGTTTACAGCTGCGGAAAGCACCCCGACCTTACTGGGTTACAATTCCTTCCACACATTCACACCTCAAACTGAAGGTGTGAGGAACTAAGGGAGGTGGTGCATCAGTATTCATAAAAGACCAATACGACTCAACACTGGTTAAATAGAGCAACTCCGATGAATTACTCAAGGTGTAATTAACTGTTGGGTAAGAACCCTCTTCAAATTATTGCGAACTACAGGACTCCCTTCTTAAACCAGGGCACCCACTCTGCCTACCTGGATCTACTTGAGTCGATGAGGATACAAACACCCTGGCTTTGGGTGACTTTACCGGTCCACTGACTGGGTTAATTAAAGGTGTACTAACACTCTCATACAAAGGTTCCTGGACTTCATTAACTCCAATGCCCTGGGCCAGCAGGTTGACACCCCTACAAGGGGCTCAAATATTCTGGATCTGGTGCTCACCAACATGGAGGATCGCAGTACCACCCCAAGACTGCTGCTCTCCCTGGTGATGTCTGACCACAAATCAGTCAATCAGTCTCGTTGGTGGTAACAATAACAGCAGGACCCCCCCCCCCCCCACCACAGCAGCTAAACTGAAAAACTTCACCAAGGCCAATTATGACCTCTTACTTGATGGCATCAACAGCTTCAAACTCCCTCCCTCTACTGATGGAGAGGTTAGCTATGCTGGGATATACACTAATGCTTTATACAAGCATTTATACAATTGTATTAATTCTGCCTTACCAGATAGGACCAAAGCAAGATCCTCAAGGAAGAACAAACTCGCCTGGTGGACATCAGCCATTAACAGGCTATACAATAAGAGGGAGAAATTGCTGGATAAGAGTAGGAAGTTACGGTCTCAAACCTGGAAGCACTCACTCCTCAACTTAAAGAGGCAAGTAAAACATCTTGTGTAGTCCTCTAAAGCTACTTATGAATCCAAATTAGCATCACTAGCTAAGGAAAACCATAAGGCATTATGTAGCTATATCAGAAACCTCAAAGGAAAAATCCAGATTTGTGCAGTACTTGTAGTTAATAGTACTACATATATAGAACCGGTGCATATAGCCAACCTGCTGGCTGACAGGTTCAGTGCAAACTTCACTCCCCTGTCCCTGCCACATACAACACAAAGCATCCCTACCACCTGTCCCCCAATCTATTATCTCCAAGAAACAAGTCTTAAACCCCCTTTCCAAGGCTACAAACACAGCCTCAATGGGACCAGACAACATCCTGGGCTGCGTTCTCAATGGATTAAAACAGGAATTTACAAAACGACTGGGTTCCTTGTTCAACCACAGCCTTAGCACAGGTTTCATCCCTGCTGAAAGGAGAACAGCTACCGTTATCCCTTTGGATAAAGGGGGTGCATCCACAGACCCTGGGAACTATAGACCTGTAAGCCTAACCA
The DNA here is from genome assembly GCF_019279795.1 of Protopterus annectens. Lineage (NCBI taxonomy): Eukaryota > Metazoa > Chordata > Ceratodontiformes > Protopteridae > Protopterus > Protopterus annectens. The sequence continues at coordinate 1,096,433,413 of NC_056739.1, read as the reverse complement.
GCCTCATCTGCAAAGCCATGAAGCATATACATCACGGACCTTGAAAGATATAGGTATCTACAAACACTCGACCCTACCCAGTTTGGCTTCATCAAAGGGATGTTGTGCTTATTAAACTTGGTGGACTTCTTTGAGACAGTTACCAAAACCCATGATGAAGGTAAAACTGTGTATATAGCCTACTGGACTTGGCCAAGGCCTTGAAAACCATCCCTCACTCAGGCATTATTGATAAACTCACCCAGCTGGGTATCAATCCATATATTGTCAGGTGGGTTGCAAACTGGCTCACCAACAGAACTCACACAGTCAAAATAGGAAACTACCTCCTCCAGCAGACCAGTAACCAGTGGTGTATCACAGGGGTCTGTTCTGGGGCCCCTACTGTTCGGAATATACTTCTCCAAAGTACAGGCAAAAACTAAAGGTCTGTGGCTGACAGTTTGCTGATGACTGCAAACTAGGAACTGTCATTCAGTCCTCTGAAGATGTCAATATCCTGCAAGAAGGACTTACACAGACTGATGCCAAAGTCATGTACTTGCACTCAATGCAAAAAAATGCATCATCATCCCCTTCGGCAAGGGTGATGTTCCTGCAAACTACTCCATACACAGCAATACCTTAAGCATGAAATCACTGGTGAGAGACCTGGGCAAGCAGGTTGATAGCAACCTTACCTTTGATCACCATGTCTCCACAAGTAGTAAGAAGGGCATGCTATGTTGCTCACTTCATAAGTAAGGGCATTGCCTCCAGAAAAAAGGAGGAGGTTATAACTCCCTGCACTCTTCCCGCATCAGGCCAATAATAGAGTACAATGTTCCCTTTGGTATGTACCTCTCTAAGCACCTGTACCAATAGGAGAAACTGCAAAGATTTCTTACAAAGGGCATTCAAGGTCTCCAGCACATGTCATATGCAGACAGACTAAAATCACTGTCTCTTTACTCTGTTGTACAGACTGCTCAGAGGCGACCTATGCCTTGCATACAAGGCAATATCCGACCATGCCTTACAGTACACGTCACATGCTCAAGGGACCTTAACCTGGTATGTGACATCACCAGAACTTGCTGGAGGGACAGAGGACAGATTTATCTCGCACAGGTTACCTCATCTCTGGAACAGATTTCCAATCCATGTTAAGCAGAGCTCCTTGTTGACCTTATTTAAGTGTAATATGGATGACTGAATGGGAAATTGTAAATTCACCCAGGGGTTTCCACCTGTGTCCCTTCTTAGATATGGGTAATATGTGCCGATTTAGTTTCTACCCATAACAGACACTCTTGGGCACAAGGGTTAATTTGGCTAGGCTTGCAATGGCCCTAGGGCCATTAGCCTATCATCCTCCTATGATACTATGAAAAGTGCATTTATCAAAATACAAGGCTCATAAAGCTTTAGAAAGCACAACTATGCATTCTCACTGCAATACACACAGCATTGCAATGGCAGATAAAGCACATTATATGGAAATGAATATAAACTAAATAAAAAAAAAACACACCAAAATTTAGTACTATAGCACAGTAAAGATGGAAAAACAGTGGAAGACATATTGCATGATAGCTGCCCCGTACCTGTCAGAATGTATGAAAAAGAAGTCAAGTGAGTGTCAGACAAGTAAATCACTAACATATACAAAGGCATTAACACTGGTTGTACTAGAACCAAGGTTCAGAGAAGTGAGCAATGAAGAGCAACAGCATGTGTATAGCAGGACTTTGCAAGTAGATCTACTACAAAAGAAGGCACTATACAATACCAACATTTATACTTCCAGTTTACCAGGAACTTACTCCTTCACTGCAGTCTTCATGGATTGCACCATACATCAGAGGCATGACTCACTTATTTCTGTTTACTTAAATTACACTATGGATTATCCCAATTAACCTCATAATAACACGTTGTAGGACATGTACTTTTTTCTTCTCACTTCAATCATTTCTATAAATATTAAATGAATGTCACATACATTGTACTGATTTTTAACCGTTTTATATTATGTCTAATTTGTTACAATTAAACTGCAGCTGTTTTTGTTTTATTTTTGAAGATTGTAAAATTATTGTTCTTAAAAAGTTTTGCAATAATTTGGAGCTTTTCTCCCCAGGCCTCCGCTGAAAATGGACTTCTACCCAGTTGGATTTCCCCAGTAATCAAATGTCAATAAATAAATAACCATAAACAGATCTGGAACACCTTCACCTTGAACAGCTGAATAAGGTTTTCTTGGACACCACATAGGAATGCCAAAGGAGAGCTGCTGCTTTAAAAGTGCTTAAATCCACTGGATCCTGATGGGTCCATGCTGCTAACAGCTTCAGCTGGGAGCAGTTCATGCATCCCACTCATTCCACTTCAGGAAGTGGGGAATTTTTCAATTAAATGTGAAACCTTACACATGTGTTAGAACTAATGAGGACTTGCATTTAATACTACCACAATAAAACACACTTGAAGAAGCAAAAGAAGAATTAACAGCCTTTTTTTTTTTTTTTTTTTTTAAGAATGAACTCAAATACTCAGTTCTTCTGTTATGTCAGGCTGGGTACCCCACTTGTCTTGAAAAGATGGAATTGTGGTTTGTTGACTCTGTTCATGAGAGTGGGGCAGTCTGACCCATCAGGAACAGTGTCCAGACCTTGGCTGGTTGGTACTAATTATATACAGGCAAGATATTTAAACAGCAACAGAATTTTGCCTACCTGTTCTTACTGTGTATTGCCCCCCGACTTCTTAAAGCATTTGTTGAGGCATTTTTACAAGGTCCTTGTTATCAGAGAGAGCTTTACCTGTAAAGAACATTTTATTTACATGTGTTGACTAGAAAAGTTTTGGGTCTGGGTTGAAAAGCTTTAATGCATCTCCTATCAAAAGCATAGTTGATAAGTACATAAAATATAGAGTAACATTCACTTACTCAAAACTCCACTCTCCTAAAGGACTGTGATAAACATGTTTCATCAATCTGAGGCGGTAGGTACTAGTATTTTAGTACAAGTGTCAGGTTTGTATTACACAAACACACACACACACACACACACACACACACACACACACACACACAGACAGTTCTAAGTATCCAGTCACGTACTGCATTACCTTTGGAATGTAAGTGGAAACCAGAGCACCCAGAGGAACCCCATGTGAACACAGGCGTTCTCTCTTTGTAAAAACTTAAGATTATTATTTTTTTATCACCTGCTTTATTTTTTATCACCTGCTACTCACGGTCGAGTGTTTGCGATGCTTTGTGACTCTACTGAAAGCAGATCATGAAGCAGCAGCACTTTCACTAAGAAGCCACGTCAGCAAGCATTTATCACTATTCCATGCATTATCAATCACTGAAACATAACCAGCTGCAGTAATTCAGCCCCTTTCACACTTGTAGAAAAATGAAGATTCACATACTACACAAACAAAAAGTACACATCCAAACATTTTAAAACATTTGCCACTTAAGTTAAATGCTCTAGAAAAGAAATTTACAAAATGACAGCATTTTAAATAAAACAATAAAAAGTTCTTGCATAAACATATTAGTGGTAACCAGTCTATTGTAACATGACATTAAAGGAAAAAAAGGATCCAATTCTAAATAAAAAAATTAAAAAAGGCATTACAGGCAAAATGGACCCGATTATGAATAACAAAACTAAAGTTTAAACCATCTGAAAGAATAACTATACAACTAATATAACCCTCAATGCATCACTAAAATACAAAAAATTAACAAATACTATCAAAAAAGTAAAAATCAACTCGGATCTGAAGTAGAAAATTGTTCATGAGACAGTTCATAAAAACTATACAGATCCATACTTACTACACATGATGACCTTGGTGCAGAAATTTATTTATTTAATTTTCATTTTGAATTTGTTAACCGGGGTAGAGGACTGATCCTATTGGACCTATTTCAGCCTCAGCCTGAGGAAAACATAATACATACAGGACATTATATACAGAGTAAATGACAAAATGTAATACATGCATGGCATGTATTATATACAGAGTGAGTATCATAGCTGACTGACTGGGGGGTATAAAGGCAATACATAAATGACATTATATAAAGCATGACTGAAAAACACAATATATACATGCATTACATAAAAACTGGAAATCACAGTTGGTATGCTGAAAGAATCATAATCAAAAATAGAGTCAAAGCAAGGTATGTAGACACAAGGAAATATGAAATATTAAACAAAGAAATAAGAACAGGAAAAAAGACAGTAGAAATGAACAGGAAATAGCTATTCAAATTAAAAATAGAACAAAAGCCAGAAATGGAATATGTGAGCCTGGTATGTGTGATACCTGAATTATATTGTGCAGCAGGGTTTAGGGAAGGTGATCTGGTAATGATGGGTGCCATTTGCCCCATAAAATCCAAAATATTGGATATATTTTGTGTATTACATAGAACAGTCCCTCAAACATTTTGCGTCTAACTGCAAATTTGTACATTCATTCTCCAAGCTGTTTGTCCTGGTGTAAGGGTCATGGTGGTGGTAAGCAGAAAAGGGTAGATCATACTTCTTTAGAACTAGCAATATAGCTTCCAACTCATCTTGTCAGATAATCACGTTTCTTGTAAGCTGAGAGCTAGAATCCCTTTGCATGTCCTAGGTCTGCAGCTAAACATCCTCCAGGTGGGCTTTGCCTGGTATACTTCCTGTACCCTCAAATGGGGGCATCCTCAGAAGGTTCCTGAACCAAATCAAATAACTTTTCAACACAAAGGAGCAGTGGATGCATTCCAAGATCCATAATGGATGAATTCACATCCTCAAGGATTAATGAGCTCTTCATTCACTTAAAGAAAACGAACTCAGCTACCTTGAAAAGCAACCTCACTTCTGCCATTTGTATTCACAATCTTATCTTTTCAGTCACTATCCAAAGCTCATGACCCATCACTGAGACTGGGGCCACTGTAAACTGACACTTTTGTTAATTATTCAGATCACACTTCACCACTACATCCAGACCATTGTCAGGTAATTAGGGTTCATTCTTCCTCCCCAGACTGGAAGAACATGAACTCTTCCATCCCTGTGAGCCGTTTCCAAGTTGATGGTCTAGACCTTGAAGTGGATATTTACTTGACAGCATTCCATACCTTATCCTTTTGCATGGAATAACCACACTGGTTACTCTTCACTGCCGCTACTGCAGGAATCTATTATGGGCACCTACAGCAATCATGTACTGTACCACTTCCCACCACATCTGGTCTAGACATAACTTGTCCACTCAAGTCTTTATCCAGATGCACATACCAATATAATACCTCATTCTTCTGCTTTGTGTATTTTTCCAAATGTTGCTTTTCTTGTGGGCCCAAGGCAAGTCCTGAGGTACTTACTAGGCTATTGTTCTGTGAGGATCTTAAGAAGCCTAACATGACATTCCCTTGGTAGACTTTAGCTCTTACATGTTCCATAACAATAACCTAAAGATGGGCAGAACAAGAATATGTTGGGACATTATCTTGTTGTCCCTATCCATGACGAGCATAGGTGCTAAAAATGGAAATGAATTTGTGGTTTCCCATCTGTTTATCCAAAATTCATTTGAATAGAGTAATAAAAATACTTTGCTTTATGTGGAGTTTCTATCCCACCAGCTTTTTTTTTTTTTTTTGTTATGCAACAAAAAAGATTGAGATCCCATAAGCAGATTTCCACATTACCAATGGACTTGCAAATGTGTAATAGGCCTGGCAGGATAGGGTCTCGCTGAAGCTCTATACGGGACACAGACGTTGCGCCTATTAGTAGCAAGCATGATACTAAGAGGAGGGATACAGCTTTGAAATGGTCTGCACAGATTTTGTGACTGAGGCTAGGGATTGTTTCTGAGATTGCTAGCATAGCTAAAGAAAGCCTGTAATTACCCTTTGCCTAGGTGGCTATTTTTAAATCATATCTGGCTTTGGTTGATCAGGGTCCAAAGCTCCCTGTTAAGTTTAGCAAGAGTGTTTTACACATCTTGAGACTTACATTTAGTTTTATGTGCAATGAGTTTTTTTCTTTTACTACAAAGCCTGTTTATATTAGGTTTTCACCACAGGGGTTTATTTTTAAAATTGGCATCGCCTTTACTTCTGAGGGGGACAGATGAATCTATGCAACTATTTACATGTGTTTGGACAGATACATACTGAAAAGTGACTGCATTCAATGATCTGCATGATGAGAGCAGAGTACAGGGAAATGATTACATCCCTCTACCTGGGTGCCATATCATTATATACAAGCTGCAAGATGAAGAAGGCCTTCCTTACAATATATGATATGTAGTGATCAAAGGACAGTCCATCATCGAAAGAAGTTCCCAGACCCTGACTACTAGATCAACGTTCAGGGGAGTGTAGTCAATGTGACAGTTACAGGTGACGTCATGCTTGCCAAAGGATACAACTGCACACTTTTTGGCATTTAGTGTTAGTCTATGGTTTTGACAGCAGAAATTTCTTTGGGAAAGGTCCCCCTTGGAGGATTTTGGTGCCCTCTGGGGAGTTTATAATGGCACAAAGTTTACAGTCATCTGCAAATTTGTTCAGCCATAAACTCTTTGTAAGAACTGATTAGATTGTAGCATACTGGAAATAACTGTATATTACAAAAATAACTGGAATTAATAGTAAATTATTAAGATAAGTTCTCTAAAGCATAGGTAGAAACAGTTACTCAATGCACCCAAGGCATAACAGAGCATGAGAACCAAGACTAAAAAGGTGTGTAAAGCATTACAGGGTTTTGGTATTATTAAATATACTACAGATACAGTTAGCAAAGTCAGTCAGTTTGTTTGCCCTGAAATTTCAGAGAAGATTAAGCTACAATACAGGCACTTGAGCCTGAGTACAGAAGACGGGTCAAATAAATCATTCACAACAATCAGAATAATGTGCAGAAATTTTGACAGACTGTTGTTTATCAGCACTGTTAATGAAGACAGTATTCTGATATTGTGAACATCTAATAAAGCCTTACTAAATAAACTACAGTGTTGTATACTTTTCAGAATGAATTCTCCAAAGACATGGTCCATAAAGGAGAGACTATCATCTGTTCAGCACGATTTTGGCTAATTAACAGATAAATACTTTCGTTTCAGTCTCATTTTAGTTGCTTCCAGTTAATTCCAGTAACAACTATTACTACCCATTATTTAGATAACTTACCTTAATAAGCCTGTAATAAATAATTCTGTCACTTTACCCTGTACTAATGACTGAATAATGTGAAGGATGATGTAGTTAAAATGTATGATGTAATAAGCCTGTTTCAAATAAGTCCATTACTTTACCCTTAACTACTGACTATATAATATAATTCTGTTACTTGATGTACACTGCCTGTATATACATAAACACATAAACTGAAACTAGACTGTCTATGTCCTCTGGGTATGATTTTATGATATATTTTACTATTAGCTCCGCACAGTGCTGGGCATTGCTAACATAGCTAAAGAATGCTTTCTGGTTATCCCTCACCTGGGTGGCTATTTTTATCTCACATCTGGCTTTGGTTGACCTTATCAGGGTCTGAAGTTCTTGTGAAGTTTAGGAACAGCATTACTGGCATCTTGAGAGTCAAATTTAGTTTTATGTGCAAGGAATTTTTTTCATTTATTATAGTGCCTGTTTATATTAGGGTTCCACCATAAAAGTTTTGTTTTTAAATTTGGTGTTGTATTTACTCCTGAGTGGGACAGATGCATCTACGCAGCTGCTCACATGATCATGGAATCTGGCGGTAAAGGATTTTGAATAAGCAATGGAGTTGTCAGGATGGAAGGGTTTTTTTTCAATTTAGCCAGGTTATCAATTCAGTTTTAGATTTGCCTTGGCATAATCTCTGAATACTGAAGTACTAGGAAGATGCTTCTGGCTTCAATCTTAAGATGAATGTGACCCATTTGTGGTCCCATCTGAAGACGGAGGAAATACAATTGGTGGGGAGAAAAACTGCCCGATATCAATAAGGACAATGTCCAGGATTTTATCACCCCCTGGTTGGGGTGCAGACTAGTCCAGAGAGTTTGCACTGATGAAGTTCAAAAATTTCTGAGTACATGTTTGAGGGTGTGTAAGTGCTGCAGTTAATGAAAGGGTAGCTGAAGTCTCCTAAGAGAATAATGTTTGGTTTAATGAACAGCTACTCCATACTGGTTAGGTATGACGTACAGACTGAGGGGGACATAGAACGGGTCCCTAGTTAGCTATGGTACAAGATTTTTTTCATAGTAAATTGGACATGGAGGAGTTCCAGTTTGTCATTTTGTCTCAGTCTGGAGGTGAGATGGCTTTTTAAGAATATGTAGACACTGCCACCTTTAACGCAGTCATTTAATAGGAAGGATCTGAATGTGCGGCAGGCAATGAAAGCCTGCAACGAATGAGTGCTCTCACTGGTCTTGAACCAGATTTTTGCAATGCTGCATATATCTATTTATTTACTTTATAACAGAGTAGGTGGTGCAGCTTTTTGTTAAGACTACACCTGTCAGTGAATGAGTGAAAACATCTGTGCAGGTAATCAACCTCTGGTCACTGTCAATTCCTCTCCATTATGCAGTTGCTTGGCAGGCCCACATACTGCGGTGCACACTCCCCACCACCACCACATACACTCTGTTGTTATGGATAAGGGCTCTCTACTCTCCTTGCTGCATCTGTGCATTGGCCCCCAATATCATGGTATGTACAGTTTATGTCCTTCCCCTTACAGTGCATTTTTCATGAGTACCACTATGTACAAACTCCTTCATTCCCTTGGTGTCCTGCCCTTTTCCATGTGTCCATTGCCCAAGGTCTGTACCATTACTACAGCCAGACATAACACTACCACCACTATGCTGTGTTCTGTCTCACACGTGCCAAAAGTGAGGAATACACTGCTAGGGTACATTAGACAGTTTTTCTGCTCAGTATTTGTATATCCACGTACAAAGAATTAGCATATATAGCTCTGTAGTCCACTGATTTTTGTCTAAGTATTCTCAAGAAAAATGGTACCAATGCTTCAAAATTAATTAATAAAGGCTACGCAGCACAGCAGTTATGCTGAGTATCAATTCAGTGTCACTGTCTCTGAATCATATCTGAAATGCAATGCATTCTCCAATCTAGATGGGGACAGCCATGCTTGGTATGACTCTAAGGCAGCATCTGACAGACATGCCTAGGCAAGCAAACTGGATGGGATCAAACTGCCATAGCATTCTACTTACAAAGGTTTGGCAGAACCCTGTTGCTGCTCTATATGTATGTTACGTGATGTCCGATCAAGCATCGATGCAGTCAGGTTTATTCATGTTGCTCCTCAAGGGAACTTGTGTAGTGGTCAAGTCTTCCTCAGATGCTGAAAAACGGCAGGTCCCCTGCTTGGTGTACTAGGGAAAGCATTCATAGAAATTATTCTGAGTATCTGCTAGGGAGGTATGATGGCTCCATAGGTGAGCTGGAGCCTGGCTCATGCTTCCCAGGATAGTGAGCGATAAAGTACAGTTGTGTACCTACCATAAATGTAGGTGTTCGAGTGTATTCACTGTTGCAGTCATTACACTTGGGTTCTCCTGCTGGTAGGCTACCCACAGTCGGCCCAAGTTCCCAAGTCTTGGTCCGGCGTCGGTTGAGGTCACCTCTTCCCTGACGTCAGTGCGCCAGGGGTATAAAAGATGCAACCAATGCCATTTTCTTCAGTTTTTCTTGCCCCAGATGTCAGGTGCCCCCAAATAGGAAGGCTGTAAAAATGTATGCCAAAAAGCATGTATGTACTAAAATAAACAATTCCTTCATCTACAAGCAAATACACCACATAGGTTGTATAGAGTTGAGAAGTACAGAAAAGTCCCAGCAATGAAAAGAGGGATGGTGGGAGGGTAACCTGGACTGTAACAGTGAATACACTCTAACATCTACATTTATGATAGGTACACAACTGTACTATGTTCATCATGTTTCACTGTTGCAGTCATTATACTTGAATCCCAAAGCTGAGGTTGGGAGGCTGGGCCTAAATAGGATTAGGAGAGGCTACCAGGCCCTGCAGGACTGCAGTGGCAAAGCCTGCTCTGGTTTAGAGTAGAGAGGTAAGTGGTAGTGCTTTGTGAAGGTGTGCACTGAACTCCAGGTTGCAGCTTCTAAAATGTCTTTGGTTGGTACTCCTCTGAGAAAAGCTGCTGAAGTGGCTGCTGCTCTGGTTGAATGTGGCCTAATGCCCTTAGGCACTGATTTGCCATGTTGTGCATAGCAGAAGCGAATGCAGTGTCCTATCCATTTTGAAATTGTCTGCTTTGAGATGGGCTTTCCTTGTGATCCTGCAGAATAAGCTACAAACAGCTGCTCAGTTTTTCTGAAAGCTTTTGTTTTGTTCAAGTAGAATCGTAGCTGCCAGTGTATGTCCAAAGTGTGCAGAAGCCTCTCCCCTTTATTCTGGGGATTTGGATAGAAAGTTGGCAAATGAATAGTTTGGTTAAGAGCCACACTGGAAATCACCTTTGGCATAAACATTGGGTTTGTCCTTAAAGAGACCCTGTCCTGATGAAAAATGATGAAAGGTTCTACTGCCATTAGTGCCTGTAACTCTGAGACTCTTCTTGCTGAAGTTATTGCTAGGAGCAGAGCAGTTTTCCACGATAAGAATTTTATATCAGCTGTGCTGGCTGGCTCAAAAGAAAGCAGTGTGAGTTTTTCCAAAACAAAATTGAGGTCCCAAGTAGGTATTGGTGCTCTCCTTGGGGGTCTTATGTTTCTTGCCCCTCTGAGGTACTGCCTTAGTAGTGGATGCGAAAAAATAGGAGGTTCCGTATTGTAATGAGCTGAAATGGCAGAGGTATGGATCTTAACAGATGAAAAGGAATGGATCTTAATAGATGAAAAGGAAAGGCCTTTGTCCAGCATCTCAGTTAGGTATTGTAAAATCTGAGGTATATTTAGAACAAGTGGTTCGAGTCCTTGAGCCTGGTTCCAAGCACAGAATCTCTTCCATTTTTCGGCATAAGATTTCCTAGTGCTGGGCCTCCTGGCTTCTAAAATGATATCGATAACAGCTTTAGAGAGAGGTGTGGTTTGAGTGACTATATTATCTGCCATGCAGCCAGATTTAAGGTTCTGAGCTGACTGTGCAGAATCGGGTTGTTCTGTTGAGTCAGGAGATGAAGAATTTGAGGTAAAGGCCAGGCAGGGCCTCGAGACCAGCTCTTTAGGATTGGGTACCAGTGCTGGCGTGTCCAGTCTGGGGCAATCAGGATCATTTTTGGCTTCTCGTCTGACTTTTAGGAGTACCTTGGGAAGAAGAGGCAGTGGAAGGAAGGCATAAACTGTCAGGGTTTCCCAGCTGAATGAAAGAGCATCCACTTTCCATGCTTGTGAGTGAGACGTCCTTGTGCAGAATTTCAGTAGTTGGCAGTTGTGAGGGGAGGCAAAAAGATCTAGGTCTGGGCTTCCCCATTTCCTTGTTATCATGCTGAAGACCTGTGGATTTAGTTTCCATTCATGTGGATCCATGAGATTTCTGCTTAGTTCATCTGCCAGTGTATTTTTCTTTCCTGGCAGGAATTGTGCCTGCAGATGTACCTGACAGGTCACTGCCGTGTTCCACAAAGTCATGGCTTGCCTGCAGAGGGGGTACGAATGTGTGCCCTCTTGCTTGTTTATGTACCACATAACTGTGGTGGTGTCCGTCTTTAGCAATAGTTGTCCTGGATGTAGTAGATCCTTGAAGGGTGTCAGGGCATTCTGTACAGCTAGCATCTCTTTTTGATTGATGTGAAGATGCATTTTTTTCCTTGGGCCACATGCCCTGAATACATTTTCCTTCCATGTGCGCCCCCCAGGCATAATCCGATGCATCCGTTGTTATTGTCTGCCTGGCTGTGGGCAAGGTGAAGGGCTGTCCCTTGCTGAGGTGACAGGCCCGGGACCACCATAGAAACTCCTGTTGTAGACAGGAAATTATAGTTATTACTGTTTTCCAGGCTGTGGCAATGAGTCCAAACACTTTTTAGATACCATTGTAATTTCCTCACATGCAGTCTTGCATATGGAATTAGTAGAATGCAGGATGCCATGAAATCCAGGGCCTGCAGAATTTTTCTTGCAGGGAGCTGGGTCTTTGTTGCCATCATTGGAAAGTAATGAGTCAGTTGCCTTTGTTTGTCTGGTATGAGATAAGCCATCTGGGCAGTTGTATTTCAGCTTGCACCCAGGAATATTATCTCTTGAGAGGGCACTAGTTTTGACTTCTTTTCGTTTACAGTGTACCCTAGGCAACTTAGTAATGTTTTTACAAATGCCAGATGTCTTAGTAGAATGTCCTTGCTCTCTGCTTAAATAAGGCAGTCGTCCAAGTAGGGATATATCTGAATTCCTCTGTCTGCAAAATGCAATTACTGGTGCCAGGCATTTTGTAAAGACCCTGGGCGCAGTAGATAAGCCAAAGGGCAGTGCAGAGAATTGGTAATGCATTGAGCCAGCTATGAATCTGAGGTATCTTCTGCAAGATTGTCTGATTGGGACATGCAGGTATGCCTCCTTGAGGTCCAAAGTAACTAGCCAAGCCTTCTTGCCCAGCATGGGTAGAAGTTGCTGAAGTGTTAACATTTTGAATTTTGGAACATCCAGGAAAGTATTTAGGATTGACAAGTCCAGTATTGGTCTCCAGGCTTTGTCCTTTCTGGATACCAGGAAAAGTCTTGAGTAAAATCCTTGTCCCTGTTCTTGCTGTGGTAATCTTTGAATAGCTCCCATGTCTATGAGAGCAGCAATTTCTTTTTGTGCCTCTGCCCATTGGTTTTGTGGCAGGTTTGGCATACCTTTTGATTTTGGAAGGGTGTGAAAGTGGAACCTGTAACCTTGAGTAATTATATTCAGTACCCATTTGTCCTGGGTAATTATGTGCCAATTTTGTGCGAAAAGTGCTAGCTTTCCCCCTAGGGGTGCTGCCAAAAGGTAACTGCTTGGCCTTTGTGGAGGGAAGTCATTGGGACTGTTTCCTGTAAGGTTGTGATTTGTCTTCTCCTCCTTTGGGGTAGAAGCACCCCATTGTTTTGGTCTGTATCTTCCTCTTTGTGGCCTGTCTGAGACCTGAAAGGACCATTTTTTTGAAGGCCAGTTTCTACTAAACCTAGGTGGTTGAACCTGTAAGAAATCCTTTGTCTGCATAGATTTTACTTTATCCTCCATTTTCTTTAACACCTCTTCTGCCTTAACACCAAACAAAGTATCATGCTGTAGTGGAGCATCCAATAATTTTACTTTAACATGTTCAGGTAAACTTTATTCTTTCAAACAAGCATGCCTTCGAATGACAGAGCCTGTAACTGCGGCTCTGCAAGAAGCCTCTAATGAATCAAAACCACATTGTAAAGTATGCTTTCCCACTTGTTCAGCTGCATGCAATAATTCCTGCATTTCCTTATTGTTAGGATTTTCTGAGTTTGTAAGCATTTTCTGTTTTAATGAAGACATAAGGTACTGTTGGTATTTAAGCATGTGAAACTGGCAATTTAAAGCCCTTACAGCTAAAGTAGCAGAAGTGTAGACCCCCCCCCCACCACCTATCCAGTACTCTGGAATCCCTATCAGGGTTTTTTGCAGTGGAAGCCTTAACCCCTTTGGGACCCTGAGAAATTGTTTCTGGGTCAGCAGCAGGGTTTTTAGAAAGAATTTTATGAGAGTCAGGGACCCTGTAATATCTGTCTGGCTTGACTGGTGCAGGGGGTAAAGAATCAGGAGACAGACTGGATTCAGAGAAAACATCAACAATATCAAGCACAGGGGGGATAGCTAGGGGCCTGTGCTGAGGCAGTAAAAGAAAGTCTCTGAGCCTTTTCTTGTATTCAGAATAATCCGCTCTCTCCCAGTGGAAATGTTATCTCATGGTGTGCAGAGTTTCCCCAAAAGAATAATCCTCAGGTGGAGAGGCTGAAGGTATAGATTCTTCAGCATCAGAGTCCTCATAGGGAGGGAGAGAATAACCCTGATCTGAAGAGGAATCAGAGGAAATAGAAACCTGGTCAGAGGAATCAATCAGTGTCTTGCCTATGCCTTTTTTTCAGGAGGGGGATGGGAACCCCTGATTAAAGTAATTAGGTCTTCGGCCATTTTAAGCATCTGTTTCTTTGGCATGGATGACTGTCCAGGAGAATGCTGTACTTGTTTCCTTGTCTTTACTGGTGTCTTTGACTGTACCTTGGCTGTTGTAGAGGACTTAACAGTAAGCTGTGAAGGTCTGAAAACACCCTCAGAAGCTGATGCCTGCTCAGCAGCTCTGGACCCATCCGAGGGAATAGTTTCCGCAGGCCCAATACCTTGAGTATCCAGAGGCCTAGTTGTCTCCACGTGGGAGAAGGATACGGCCTGTGGCTCTGAGGTAGCGGGTGTCAGGGGCTGCGAAAGCACCTCACTGAGAACCGGCGAACCGGAGACTGGCCTAGAAGAGGTTTTGTCGTCGGTTTTGGATCTCGGATGCCTGTCCTTTTCCTTGTCTTTGCGCTTTTTATGAATTCCGGTCATCGGTTGTTCTGAAGGCATTATATAGTTGAATATCCGGCCAAAGTAATGTAAGGCAAAATCAAACCGACATTTAATAGTGCGTTTGTTGAATCTAGCACAAAACCGACAACTAGTAACGTCGTGGTCAGGGCCTAGGCAAGGAATACAGTAAGAGTGAAAATCCTTATGAGGTATTTGCTTCCCACAAGAAATGCAACTGTTAACTTTTACTGACATCGGTTCTGGAGCAAGAAAAAGTTTCCCCAATGGGGTACTTAGCTTTATTGAAGACTTCTGTTCTGAAACTCTATTTCGAAAATCTTAGGAGTCGGCCGACCGGCACTTGCGAACTGCTTTTGCTTCGGGCACTGCGCGGCAAGAAAGACCGAAGAAAATGGCGTCGGTTGCATCTTTTATACCCCTGGTGCACTGACGTCAAGGAAGAGGCAACATCAACCGATGCCGGACCAAGACTTTGGAACTCGGGCCGACTGCGGGTAGCCTGCCAGCAGGATAACCCAAGTGTAATGACTGCAACAGTGAAACACGAACATCACCAGCATCACATGTTCTGGTAAACAGTACAGTCACCTGTATGGACATCATCTAAACCTGCTTCAGCAGCAGGAGGCAACGGTTAGAAAAGAACAGACATCTGCACAAATTAAGTTTTATTTCCCCATCCTATTATTTTAGTACCAGTTGTACTTGTGTACTGAGGTATGCACATTTTCTTCTAGTGGCGAAACAGCAAGAGATGAACATGACAGGATGTCACATGAAGCAAAACAGACACTGCAAGTAGCAGGGTGTGTATGCCATATGTGCCACATCAATGCATAATCGCTAATGTACATGGGGCATATGTATGTATGTATTAATGTGTTCACTTTTTCTCATCCTTCTGCAGGGTCCAGTTGTGGTGCAAGTTGTGGAACAGCAGCAGCTCTAAGTCAACAGTGGTAATCAGGGGTTTGCTTCTCAGCAGGGGGATGGAGGTCAGCCTGCTGAAGGTGATCGAAAGGTATAACTGGTGGCCTCAATGGCCACTTCTCAGGAAATGGGGTGGAAGTTCCATGTTAAACAAAAACAAAGGGTCTCCCATCATCTCTCACCATCAGTTAAGTGGGTTGGTGGCATCTTGGGTACACTGACAACCAGATGTGCACCTCAACATGTGGTGTATCTCCTGGCAATGACTGGGTCACATGACTGTCAGAGCCCAACCATTTGGGCCACTTATAGATAAAGACTGCCATGATGTCAGTCGTGTAGGTGACTGATGGATAAGTGATGCCTTCTGGGGCAGACTGGCATTTACCCATGATGATTGCTCTATCCCCATTCATGTGTCCCTCTTTGCTGTGTCATTCTCCTTAACTTGTTTACTGTTCTAAATTCCTCATCACCAACAGAGCACCCTTTGTCAGTCTGCTCATCCACTGTCATCCTCATCTCTTGAGTTTATATTATCCCATATGTCAATGTTTGCATTTTCTGTTCGTCTGTCTACCTGTACTACCTTACCTTCGCTCTTTAACCATTTTGCAACCATTCTTCTCTACATAATCCCACCGACCCTTCTTCATACAGTGAAAATAAGGTTCTCTACCCCAAATAAAATATTGCTCTTTCTCACCACCTGTTATATCTTAAGGTTACTTGCTATATTTCCATTTCCTACTTTCTTATTTGTCACGTTCTTCCACATTTCAATGTGGAACAGAGATGGTACTTTGCTCTGCTGACCCTCTCTATGCTATATGAGGAGGTACCTATGCTGTGTGTTACTCCACTTGTGGATGAGCATCAACTGTGCAGTGCTAATCTGCCTTGACAGTGGCACCAGTCACACTGAATATGTGCTGGTGTGGCATGCTACGTCTCCACTGTGACAGATTAATGTCATTCTTCCCTGCAACACAGCCCTTCTGACTTGCTCTATTTTTTGCTTGGAATCTTGACACTAGTTTGGTCTAACAAACATTGATTATCTTTAGGCTACACTGCATTATTAGCTCTATCACACTTAGCACTGCACACGTGCACAGTACTTGTCTATGAATTCCAGACTACCTTTCAACATGCAAAATTTTAAAAACGGTCACTTTCCATATTTCAATACCATCTTATAGTAGTTTCAATAACAAACTAATATTAGAGTGGAAAATGAAATCATTTTTAGTTTCAGTTTAACTGCATTGAGAACACTTTATTAGCTGTATTCAGCACTATGAGTAGATTTAATCTAGAAACGATTGGGCAGCAATGATTTAGTCGGAGTATTCTAATAAACAAGATATGACAAAGTAAATGACATATCATCCATACCTAATGAAAAAATTATTCTGGATTCCATTTAACAAAAATCTCTTAAATCAGTACTGCTTGATCTTTCTAAAATTGTTCTGAACTAACAAGCTTTCATTCAACAATAATACTTGATTTAAAACAGGCAATTTAACCCAATTTGTCGCGCACTGACAAAGAATTAAAAATGCAGTCACTATGTAAAGCAACTTCAGCTCCATTCTGGAAGATATTTGGAAGTTTCTATACCACACATTTATACTCCATACAGAACTGGCAAAATAAATCAAATAATCTTTGCTGGAGAAGTAATGTTGTTGTGTCTTTCGGCTTTTCCCGGTTAGGGGTCGCCACAGCGGAACTCCGGTCCACTAATGATTGGTAGTTGATTTTTAACATGACTAAAACTGACTGGCAACATATTTTTATGAAAGTAACAATATTTAAATCTTGAGCTAACTTTCAGACTTTTGCTCACTCTTTATAGCAGAATTACCAAATTAGCTGGATGCCTGGTACTTTTTAATGCACCAGTTCTCTTATGGTGATTAAACTCCAGAAATCTGTCCTTTGATACTGTGGCACAGTGACTACTAAAATGCTGTTTTGATGTGCAATATATTCACCACATATTACAGTACCACCTATTATGGTAAAAATTTCTAACAAGAGAATAAAATGTGCTCTTAAACATTTGCCTCTTGCAGAGAGGGGGTTTTGTGACAGCCTAGGAGTACAGATTCTTGGGGAGCACTGATCAGCAGGAGCACTGGAATACCAGAAGCCTAACTACGGACACTCAGAGTAATAGGGTCATGGTTGCGGATGTACCAGGAATTGTAAAGGCAGCTTGGCATAACTTGGCAATGCAAAGTCTGTGGAGTCTTTTCCTTTGACAGACTTAACAAAATGAAATAAATGTGACATATGAGTAAGCAGAAAGTATATTAAGCAGTAGTAAGCTGTTGGTTAGTTTAACTCTAAACTGCATGACTTTGCTGTAAATAAAGTACACTTTAAGACTATTTATAATGTTTGCTATACACTGCACTGGCAGCTTTTGTGGGTATAATTATTTGGTCAATATACCAAACTGCCCTGATTTTTTATTTCTGTTTCATAGCCTGAAACTGCAAAAACATATGAAGTTAATCACACACCCAAAGAGAGAGAGAGAGAGCTCTTTTACTGTGGGACTGAAGTGTTGTACTTTGTCAGACAAAATGGCACAGACCAACACTAACATGGGTCAGCTTATATGGCCCTTCAGGAAAGGAGGAATACTACTGAAAAACATCACCTACCAAGAAACACTATCAATTTCCAGAGCAAATGCCAGGACAACAGCTACACTAACCACTCCAAAGACAACCCCACCACTAAAGAAACAGATTAAAGCAAGTAAGCAACACTGAATCATATCTTATTTAGTCACATTTTGCCTTCTCAAATGACAGGGAAAACAGTCAAAACATATGAAACTGGAACGTACTTACTTTGTTGGGTATCAAAAAATTAAAAAATAATTGATAGCTAAGGCTGGTGCGTCTTCTGAAACAGGGGCCAAAACATTTTGTAACTGGATATAAAAACAGTACCATCACAGATTTCTAATCTGAAGAATGTTTTAAACTTGTGGCTACAACTAAGGTAAATGGCAAAAATAAAATAAGAAATTTTAAGCAGTTGATATATTCAAAAGGGCACCCACAAGTTATTTACATAAATGCTTTTTTCAGAACGACCAAAATAGTTCTGATAAATTCACTGTGCTAACTGAAATGCTCCTAAATAATGAAGCACTACTTAAAACGCAACAACTTAAGCATGTAACTAAAAATGTGCAGATGTCTTTGAACACGCAGAAATTGTCAGCAACTGAAACAATGTTTCAGATGTGGGAAGCGGGGACACATTGCAAAACTGTTTTATTAGTAGCACTGTATAGGCAAGAAGTGTGTGACTTCAACCAACTGAAAACAATTTTGTGCTCAGATCCAGTATTAGTCACTCCTTGACTTTGGTGACCCTTTATGGTGTATACAGACACATGCAAAATATAGTTTGGAGCTACACTATCAAAGGAGATAGGTGGAGGGAAATACCCAATCTGCTACCTCAGCAGAAAATGAAGTAGGCCTGAGAAGACATTTGGCCACAGAGTAAGACTGTCGTATAGGTTCAAATGTATGACATCTGCAATACATTAATATAGATATAAATGCTAGCTGCCTTTGAAAGCCATTTTAAGGGTAGCCAATTTCCCTTTTTGTGCTTGAAATAACCTACTCAGTAGGTTAGGGATTGGCCTTATCCATCCCATAGTCAATAAAAAAGTTATGTACTCACCATAACTGCTCCATCTGTGTTGCCATTGTCATTCTTTCTCAACTGATGGGTTAGGATTAGAGACTCTGATTTGAATGTTCGAATGACTCCCTTTACCCATAATTCCCCATCAACCTAATGTACCTCAGACAGAGTTTGCTGCCCTTAGATATAAAAGGATAACCTATACAGAAATTACTAAAGACAGAAAGGAAAAAGGAAGCTGGAGCTCAAACAAGAAATAGAGGTTCCTTTACAACTCTTAGATCCAGAAGCAACAGGAAGGGGTAGGTGGGCAGGAAGGTGAGGAAGAATGAAAATTGACAACACAGATGGAACATTATGGTATAATTTTTTTTTTACCTGATGTCATTTTCATTCGTTCCTCAACTGATGAGACAGAGTCCCCAACTACTGTACCATTAGGAGGCCTTTATGGAAGAATATTCCGGAGCACTGCTGAACCAAAGGCTGCTTTGTTCCTAGAAATTAAATCCAACGTATAATGAGAAATGAAACCGTGGGAATTAGCTCAAGTTTCAGCTGTACAAATGTCATCTAAAGAGGCTCTGGACCAAAAACTGAAAAGGCCGCAACAGACCTCATGGAATTGGCTCTAGGAGGTTTTGGTAAACACAATCCTAATTTACCAGAGACAAATGTTATACAGTCAGTCAACCACTTGAGCAATGTAACTTTAGATATTAGTTGGTCTAATCTGGTAGAAGAAAAGGAAACAAAGTACAGTTTTGTACCTACCATAAATGTAGATGTTCGAGTGTTCAACCATGCTGCAGTCATCACACTTGGGTTATCCTGTCGTCAGACGGTCCCGCAGTTGGTCGGAATTCCAAAGTCTTGGTCCAGCGTCGGTTGCTGTCGCTTCTTCCCTGACGTCAGTGCGCCAGGGGTATATATAATGCATCCGTCGCCATTTTCTTCAGTATTTCTTGCCCCAGATGTCAGGTGCCCCCCAAAAGGTGGTCAGTATTAAGTACCAATTTATGAAGTTTTAGCACAAACACAAAATCCCTCTAGCTATAAGCAAATACATCAGGAAGGTTTTGTAGAGATTTAGCCAGTTAGATCAGAGGGGATGGGGGGGGGGGGTAACATGGACTGCAGCAGGGTGAACACTCGAACATCTACATTTACGGTAGGTACAAAACTGTACTATGTTCATCGTGTTACCCTGCTGCAGTCATCACAGTTGGGTAGAATCCCAAAGCTAAGGATGGGTGGAGGATTCATAGAGGGTTAGAGGAGGCTAGAAGGCCCTGCAGAACTGCAGTGGCGAAGCCAGCTCTAGTCTTAGAGGAAAGTGGTAAATGATAGTGTTTGGTAAAGGTGTGTACTGAACTCCAAGTTGCAGCTTCCAAAAGATCCTTGGTTGGAACCCCCCTGCGGAAGGCTGTAGATGTAGCTGTTGCCCTGGTAGAGTGGGGCCTAATGGTAGCAGGAACTGGTTTTCCATGATGGGTATAGCAAAAATGAATGCAATGTCCTATCCATTTGGAAATGGTTTGTTTTGATATAGCCTTCCCTTGTGAAGCTGTTGCATAGAATACAAACAGCTGGTCAGATTTTCTGAAAACCTTAGTTTTATCCAAGTAGTAACGAAGTTGCCTGTGAATGTCCAAGGAATGCAGGAGTCTTTCTCCTTTGTTCTGTGGATTTGGGAAGAAGGTTGGCAAGTGTATGGTTTGATTTAGAGCCACCCTGGAAACCACCTTAGGCATGAAGGAAGGATTAGTTCGTAGAGAAACTCTGTCTTGATGGAAAATGAGGAAAGGTTCCACTGCCATTAGTGCCTGCAGCTCTGAGACTCTTCTAGCTGAAGTTATTGCTAGCAGCAGGGCAGTCTTCCATGACAGAAACTGTAGATCTGCAGAGAAAGCTGGTTCAAAGGGAGGTAGCGTAAGTTTTTCCAGAACAAAATTGAGGTCCCATGTTGGTGTAGGTGCTCTCCTGGGGGGTCTAATGTTTTTTGCCCCTCTGAGGAACTGCCTTAGAAGTGGATGTGA
This sequence comes from Protopterus annectens, assembly GCF_019279795.1. Classification (NCBI taxonomy): domain Eukaryota; kingdom Metazoa; phylum Chordata; order Ceratodontiformes; family Protopteridae; genus Protopterus; species Protopterus annectens. The sequence goes on along the minus strand of NC_056739.1, from coordinate 1,096,412,218 downwards.
AAATAAGGGTGGATCCGTGTTGTAGTGGGCTGAAATAGCTGATACGTGGATTTTAATGGAAGAAAAAGAAAGTCCTTTGCGCAACATCTCAGTTAAATACTGTAAGAATCTGAGGTATGTGAGGCTGAAGTGTGTTTTGGCCTTTAGCTTGGTTCCAGGCACAAAATCTTCTCCATTTGTCCGAGTAGGCCTTCCTGGTGCTGGGCCTCCTAGCTTCCAGAAGAACATCCATAACTGCTTGGGAAAGAGGAGCTGGCTGGATGCTTAGTTGATTTGCCATGCAGCCAGATTTAAGGTTTTGAGCTGGCTGTGTAGAATCTGATTGTTTTGCTGTGTGAGCAAATGAGCAATTTGTGGCAAAATCCAAGGTGGGCCTTGGGCCATATTCCTTAATAGTGGGTACCAGTGCTAGCGTGGCCAGTCTGGGGCTATGAGTATCAGTCGTGGTCTCTCCTTTCTGATTTTCAGAAGCACCTTTGTGATGAGAGGCAATGGAGGGAAGGCATATACTGTCAGGTTTTTCCAAATGAATGAGAGTGCGTCCACTTCCCAAGCTTGATGGTGAAGTGTCCTTGTACAAAATTTTGTTAGCTGATAGTTTGAGGGGCTGGCAAACAGGTCTACGTCTGGAAGGCCCCGTTTTTGAGTTATCATTGCAAATACTTGTGGATCCAGTTTCCACTCGTGGGGATCCATGATGTTTCTGCTGAGGTAGTCTGCCAATGTGTTCTTTTTTCCTGGCAGGAATTGAGCTTGTAACTGAACTTGGTAAGCCAGTGGTGTGTTCCACAAGGTCATTGCTTGCCTCCACAGAGGGTAGGAGTGTGTACCCCCTTGTTTATGTACCACATTACTGTGGTGTTGTCCGTCCTTATTGTAAGTTGTCCTGGATGTAATAGGTTCTGGAAGGCTGTCAGAGCATTCTGTACAGCTAGCATCTCTTTTTGACTGATGTGCAGATTTATTTGATCTGCAGTCCATACGCCTTGAACGCACTGTCCTGCCATGTGTGCCCCCCAGGCGTAGTCCGATGCATCTGTTGTCATAATTTGCCTGGCTGGGGGCAAGGTGAAAGGCTGACCCTTGTTGAGGTGACATGCCTGAGACCACCATAGAAACTCCTGTTGTAGGCAAGGAATGAGAGATATCATTGTGTCCAAGCTGTGGCTGTGTTGAGACCATACACTTTTTAGGTACCACTAATTTCCTCATATGCAGCTTTGCAAATGGTATTAGTAGTATGCAAGATGCCATGAAGCCCAAGGCCTGCAGAATTTTTCTTGCAGGGAGTTGGGTCTTTGTTGCCATTGTTTTGAAATATTGAGTCAGTTGTAGTTGTTTGTCTGGCGTCAGATAAGCCTTCTGGGCCGTTGTATTCAAGCTGGCACCCAGGAATGTCATATTTTGTGAGGGTACTAGTTTTGATTTCTTTTCGTTTACTGTGTACCCAGGCAACTTAGAAGATGTTTTTCCAAGGCCAGATGTTGTAAGAGGATGTCCTTGCTTTCTGCTTGGATGAGGCAGTCATCTAGGTATGGGTATATTTGAATTCCTCTTTGTCTGCAGTATGCAATTACTGGTGCCAGGCATTTTGTGAAGACCCTGGGCGCAGTAGATAAGCCAAAGGGCAGTGCAGAGAATTGGTAATGGGTTTAACCTGCAATGAAACGGAGGTATCTTCTGCAACTTTGTCTGATAGGGACATGCAGGTATGCCTCCTTGAGGTCCAACGTTACTAGCCATGCTTTCTTGCCCAACATGGGAAGAAGCTGCTGTAGTGTTAGCATCTTGAATTTGGATACTTGTAAGAAGGTGTTTAGAATTGAAAGGTCCAGAATTGGTCTCCAGGCATTGTCCTTTCTGGGGACTAGAAAGAGTCTTGAGTAAAATCCTTGGCCTTGCTCTCGTGTAGGTACCAGATGAATGGCTCTTGTATCCATGAGAGCTGTAATTTGTTTTTGTGCCGCTGCCCATTGATTTTGTGGCAGGTTTGGCATTCCTCTTTTCATTGGCAAGGTGTGGAAATGGGAGTCTGTATCCTCGTGAAATTATGTCTAGGACCCATTTGTCCTTTGTGACAATGTGCCAGTTTGTCTGAAAAAAAGTGCGAGTTTTCCTCCCAAGGGAGCTGCCAAGAGAGTATTGCTTGGCCAGATGAGGTGCAAGTCATTGAGTTTGTCTTCTGGTAGATTGGGGCCTGTCTTCTCCTCCCTTCCGTGTTGCAGTGCCCCATTTTCGAGGTTTGTATTGGGCTTGTGGTTGTCCTCTGCCTCTTGGACGTCTGTATTTACCCCTCTGTGGTCTGTCAGCAGCTGGAAAGGACCAATTTTTAGTTGGCCAATTTCTGCTGAAGTGAGGGGGCTGTACCTGTAGAAAATCTTTGACTGTCTGCATAGATTTTGCCTATCCTTCATTTTCTTTAAGACTTCTTCTGCCTTAACTCCAAATAAAACATCCTGCTGTAAGGGAGCATCTAGAAGCTTTGCTTTAACATGATCAGACAGAGTTTGTTCCTTTAACCAAACATGCCTACATATAACAGACCCAGTGACAGCTGCTCTGCAGGAAGCCTCCAAAGAATCAAAACCACATTGTAAAGTATGTTTGCCCACCTGTTCAGCTGCATGCAACAGATCCTGCATTTCTTTCAATTCAGACTGCTGAGGGAGTGTGCTAATTTTTTGTTTTAGCGGAGACATAAGAAATTGCTTATATTTCAGCATGTGAAATTGGAAATTTAGTGCTCTCATAGCTAGAGTGGCTGAGGTGTAAACCTTTTTCCCCCACCTGTATAGTGCTCTGGAGTCCCTTTCAGAGGGTACAGGATTTTTTTGCCGTAGAAGCCTTAGCCCCTTTGGGACCCTGGGAAATGGTCTCTGGATCAGCAACAGGGCTTTTATAAAGGAATTTGTGGGAATCAGGCACTCTATAGTATCTGTCTGGCTTGGGTGGAGCAGGAGGCAGAGAATCTGGGTTCAAACTAGATTCTAAGTAAACATCATCCACAATGTCCAAAACTGGGGGAATAGCAAGTGGTCTGTCCTGGGGAAGTAAAAGAAACTCTCTGAGCCTTTTATTTGAGTCAGAGTAGTCCTGACCTTCCCTGTGGAAATGTTCCCTCAGTGTGTAAAGTTTCCCCAAAGGAGTAATCTTCAGGAGGAGAAGCTGAGGGAATAGAATCTTCAGCATCAGAATCCTCAAAAGGGGAGAAGGAGTAATCTTGGCCCTCAGAGGAGCCTGAGGAAATAGACACTTGATCAGAGGAGGCATAGTCTTCCTCTTGTCTAGGCCTTTTGGCGGGTGGGGGTTGGGAACCCCTGATTAAAGAGATCAAATCTTCAGCCATTTTAAGCATCTGTTTCTTAGGCATGGGGCCTTGAACAGGAGACTGAAGTGCAGTCTTTTTAGATTTAATAGGAGTCTTAAGCTTAGGATACGTTTTTATGGTGAGCATAGTCGGTCTGAAGACGCCTTCAGAAACCGAAGGGGTTTCTGCAGCACTGACATCTATTTCTGCAGAATCGTCGGTAGGGGCTGAACAAAATGGCTGCGTCGGCCTAGCGCTCTCCGCCAAAGGATCCAAAGTGGTCTCGGGTTCCAAATCTGCGGTAGTCAGGGGCTGCGTCGGAGCCTCACTGAAGACCGGTGAACTGGAGATCGGTCCAGCCGAGGCCTCGGAGTCTGGTTTGGGCCTAGGCTGCCTGTCCTTATCCTTGCGTTTTTTGTGCACGCCGGTAGTCGGTTGCTCCGACGGCATTGTGTAGTTAAATTTTCTACCGAAGTAGTGTCGTGTGAAATCAAAGCGTCTTTTTACAGTACGCTTATTAAACCTAGCACAAAAACGACAACCAGTGATGTCGTGGTCTGGGCCTAGGCAAGGTATGCAGTAAGAGTGAAAATCCTTATGAGGTATTTGCTTCCCACAAGAAATACAATTGTTAACTTTTTCTGACATCGGTCTGAGGCAAGAAAAGTTTCCCCAACGGGGTACTTAGCTTTATTGAAGACTTCGGATCTGAAATTCGACTTCGAAAATCTCAGGAGTTGGCCGACCAGCACTTGCGAACTGCTTCTGCTTCGGGCACTGTGCGGCAAGAAATACTGAAGAAAATGGCATTGGATGCATTATATATATACCCCTGGCGCACTGACGTCAGGGAAGAAGCGACAGCAACCGACGCCGGACCAAGACTTTGGAATTCCGGCCGACTGCGGGACCGCCTGACGACAGGATAACCCAAGTGTGACGACTGCAGCAGGGTAACACGATGAACATCTGGTCAAATTTCTTAAGGTCTTTAGTTCCAGGATGGCAAAAAATGCAGTATCTATGTGCATCCAAAAGGTGTAACATATACTCCCCTTTGTTTGAAAAATGGGGTATGAAAACTGTGAGTCTAACGACCTGATTTATATTTGAATCAGAAGCTACCTTAGGCAAACAGGATGGCTTTGTTCGCAATGGCACCTTGGCTTTGCGAAAGATCAGGTAAGGAGTCTCTCAGCATAGAGCCTGGAGTTCAGACACTTTTCTAGCTGATGTAATAGCAACTAGAAAAATGGTCTTCCAAGATAAAATTTTAAGGTCTGCTTTGGCTGATGATTCAAAGGGAGACTGAGTTAGGGCCTGAAGCATTACATTTACGACCCAAGGAAGAGTAGGATCTTTTAACAGCGGTCTAAGCAAAAAGGCTCCTTTGAGGAAAGTCCCAAACCAAGACCTCTGCAAGAACAGCAGGTGCTCAGGCTCAAAAAGCAAAACATAAAAGAACAAATAGCCAACACTCTAATGCAGCATACATCTTTTAATGTAAAAAAAAAAGACAAACAGATCGGTTTCAGCCCAATGGCCTTTTTCAATGTAAAACACAATCAGTAAATGCATCAGCGTATATATCAAAATATATTGGAATAATTAAACCCCATTAAACAATTATTACAAATGTTCATTAAGACCAGGTGAAAACAATCCCCCCAGTTTCACAATCCAAGATTTTTCTTTCTTATTTAACAATTTATGCCAACTGGTTTTCATTGATCTATGTCCCAAAATTCTGTCAATGACAATAAATTTAAAGGCAGCTGTCTTATGTGCAATGGTGTGCTTATATAAAGCATTAGCTGAATACTTATTTCTAATACTACTAAGATGCTCTGAAACCTTGAGTAGTTATATTTCAGTCATAAACATTTCTTACCTTCAACACACACTGTACAAACTACTTGAAAAAATAAACCCTGCTGATTTTAAAGTATGGTACTTTGGAGCCTCAGAGACTCAACAAAGAATGTAATTGGAAGTATCAGTATTATGATGAATGTTTTGGCAAACATAGAGATGGGTTAAGGTTCAATCTAACTTTCAATGAAAGGAAGGCTCTGGAAAGTCTGAAAAGGAATCGTGATATTATTATAAGACCCGCGGACAAAGGTGGGTCAATTGTGGTCATGGACCATGTACAGTACGATAATATAATGTTGGAGATGTTAAGTGATAACAGGTTCTATCTTGAGATTAGTACTAATGAGGTATTTGAGATCACTAAAACCATTAAAACATCTATAGAAGAAGCTTTACAGATTGGCTTAATTTCTAGAGACACATTGAATTTCCTTACTGTATTTGACCCCCTGATTCCCGCAATACAGGGTCTTCCAAAGATTCACAAATATATTAGTGCTCCACCCATGCACCCGATAGTTTCGGGCGGTGGATGGAGCACAGAGCCTTTATCTAGTTTTATAGAGAAACACCTTAGACCTGTCACCAGTTTGAACAGAATTGTACTTCAAGACTCTAAACAGTTCTTACTGGATCTTTATGAGTATGTTAATAGTTTAGATGATATAGGAGATTTAATCTTTGTGACTATGGACATACAGTCCTTGTTCACTATGATACCGAATGATTTAGGTATTAGATATGTACAGGAGTACCTGCAGTTACATAGTGGGTATGATGCAACACTCAAAGAATTGATTTGTCTCTTTTTGGAGACTGTGTTAGATAATAACATTTTTACCTTTCATGATCGGATTTTTATTCAGAAACAAGGCGTAGCTATGGGCACTCCCTGTGCCAATAGCTACGCCAATATGTTTCTAGCTCATTGGGAGAATTCAGTTCTATTTAAGATGAAGGAATTTGATACTAATGTTTTATTTTATTGACGTTTCGTCAATGATTTGTTTCTCCTATGGAGGGGTACTAGTTCTGGCTTGGAGAACCTTCTCAATAGTATGAATGAGCTTTGTGACTGTTTGAAGTTCACAATGTCTTTTCGAAGACTCAAATTGAATATTTAGAGTTGTTTATAGAGAAATTACAGGGCTCCATGGTTAATACTGGTATGTTCCGTAAAACTTATTTCAGGAACACATTATTATGTAGGAGCAGTATGCACCCCAATTATGTGTTTCGTAATCTTATTCATGGTCAAGGTATTAGAGCATCAGTTGAATCCCACTCAAGAAGGTTTTCAACTGGAGAAGACACAACTTGAATGTAGGTTTAGAGAGAGGTTATAATCGAACTGAAATTTTTGAGTGTTGGTCAGATCTAGATTTGCTTAGAGGTGGTGCAGCAGCACCATACTATGGTCCAAGGGTAGAAGGTGGGTATTGTGACCCTAAGAAGTTGAGTAAACAGGTCAGAGTACCCTTGTTTTATACGAGAGACCACCATGCACTTAGGGAGATTTCTGAATTGCATTGGCTGATTTTACAGGTGGACCCTGAGATTGGTAGTATAGTTGGTGATAATCCGTCCTTTCGTTATAGGAATACAAAGAATTTGAAGAGGTTATTATGTAATGGGAATGACAGATCCAGTAACTCAGTTGAGGTTGGTGTCACAGTACCATGTGGTAGGTGCAATTTTTGCGGGCTTATTAACAACTCTGACTTTTTTGATCATCCTGACCTTAAGAGAAGATTCGTGTTCAAGGTTAATGCTGATTGCAGAACTACAAACGTAGTCTATTTAGCAGAGTGCACTTTATGCGCATCATTTTATGTGGGAAAGACTAATAGATCACTGAGAGAGCGTATGAGGGAACATGTTTATTGTATACGCAAAGGTGTTGAGCACAATGCCCTCTCCAAGCATGTTACTAATCATGGGGAGAGACATAGGTTTAGTTTTAGGGTCATTGATGTTGTTATGCCCACAATAACAAAATGTGATATTTGCAACCATACTGAGTATAAGGAGAACAACTGGATGATCATTCTTAGAGCTGATAGAGAAAAGGGTCTTAATGAACATGTTACCATTAAGCCCTTACTTAAGAAAAGGAGGATACCAAAATGATTTTCAGTGTTTTTTATTATGTTTTTTATTATGTGTTTTAGTATAGTCTTTAAGACGATATGTACTATATTTTTAGTTAGTTAGTGTCATTGCATATTTACATAGAGTTGTGTGTCTGGATGATATTGTTTTGATTAGATACACTTTTTAATTGGTGTATTTTTTAATTGATGTATTTGTTATGATGTCATGTTTTTATTGTGATTTTGGTTTTGATTGGTGAGTTTGAATCTTCAATGCAGTATATATGGTCTGTGTTTTTATTGTGTGAGGAAGGTCTGATGAAGCAAGTATTTGTGAAAGCGCTTACCTACTAATAAACACGGTGTTCGTTGAATTTTGTTTTCTTAGCAGTTTTGAGTTTTACTTTATGTTTTATGTTGCCTTGGTCATCCCTTCTCTCAGAGGACTTGGTTAATTTGTTAATTTATTAATTGTTTTGTGCAATATGCTGTACATAAGCAAAGTACAGATGTGTACACTTACCATAAATGTAGATGTTCAAGTGTATTCACTGTTGCAGTCCTAACATATGGGTTAGCCAGCTCCAGGTAGCCCTCAGTCGCCCCGAATGCCAGAGTCCTCGGTATACGACGTCGGCTGTAAACTGATGTCAGACCGTCAGGTATAAAGGGAAGCAGCTGATGCCATTTCCTCAGTTTTTCTTGCCTTAACTGTCAGGAGCCCCCAAAAGAAGTCTAAACCAGGAAGCAAACACCGCAGAAACATGCCATCCAAAAATAACATATCTAGTCTGTGCCTTAGGAAAAAAAGGGGGGAATGAAGGGTGGCAAACCAGGACTGCAACAGTGAATACACTCTAACATCTACATTTATGGTAAGTGTACAAAACTGTACTATGTTCTTTGTGTTTCACTGTTGCAGTCCAAACATATGGGTTGATTCCCAAAGCCCAGGAAAAAAACAAAAAAGTGGGGGATCATAGGTTAAGGGTTGGTAAGGATGCCTTGAAAAATTGCAAAGGCAAAACTAGCCCTGGATTTAAAAAACAAAGGCAGGTTGTAATGCTTTGTGAAAGTATGGACAGAAGACCAAGTAGCTGCTTCTAGAATGTCCTTAGTAGTCACACCTCTCAAAAAAAGCTGCAGAAGTAGAGGCTGCTCTAGCAGAATGGGTCCTAATACCCTGAGGGGGAACCTTTCCATGATGCAGGCAACAAAAGTGAATACAATGAGCAATCCATTTGGAGATGGTTTGCTTCGAAATAGCTTTATCCTGATCCCCAGGAGCAAAACTAACCAACAACTGCTCAGACTTCCGAAAGGGTTTAGTCCTATTTAAGTAAAATCTAAACTGTGTGTGCAGATCAAGAGAGTGCAGAATCCTTTCCCCTTTATTCTGGGGGTTATTGAAAAAGGTAGGCAGATGAATAGACTGGTTAAGGGTCAGACTGGAAACCACCTTAGGCATAAAGGAGGGATTAGTTCTCAGCAAAACCAGATCTCTATGAAAAATAATGAAAGGTTCTACTGCCATCAAGGCTTGCAGCTCCGAAACCCTTCTGGCGGAAGTAATAGCCAAAAGAAAGGCAGTCTTCCATGAAGTAAACTTTAAATCTGCAGAGGCAGCAGGTTCAAAGGAGGAAGAGTAAGCTTCTCCAGGACAAAATTAAGATCCCAAGCAGGAGTAGGAGCTCTTCTGGGAGGTCCTAAGATTGCTAGCACCCCTAAGGAAATGCTTCATCAAGGGGTGAGAAAAAATTAGTTGCTCAAAAGAACAATGAGCAGAAATTACTGAAGCATGAATCTTAAATGAAGAAAAGGAAAGTCCACCATTAAGAAAACCTGCTAGATAATCAAGAATGAGGGAAAGAGAAGGTTGAGAAGACTCTTCTCCTTTAGCCTGTATCCAAGAGCAAAATCTCTTCCATTTATCTGCATAGGATTTCCTGGTGCTAGGCCTCCTGGCCTCATGAAGAACTTCAACCACCTGCTGGGAAAGATTTAAAGTATTAGCCAGGCAGTTAAATGCAGAGTTTGAAGATAAGGATGAAGAAACTTTCCCCCTTCCTAAACCAACAGGTCTGGTAGCAGAAGAAGATGCCAAGGCTGAGCTTGGGAAAGGCTGCGAAGAAAGGGATACCAATGCTGCCTGGGCCAATCTGGTGCTATAAGAATAGCCTTTGGTTTTTCATCCCTTATCTTTAGCAACACTCTGGGAAGAAGAGGCAGAGGAGGGAAGGCATAAATTGAGAGTTGTGTCCATGGGAAGGACAAAGCGTCCACTTCTCCATGCTTTGTTGTGAAACTCCCTGATGCAAAAGGTTGGAAAGAGATGATTGGTGTGAGAGGAGAAAAGATCCACCAGAGGAGTGCCCCAATGCAGAGTGATGCGATAGAAAATTATCTTGTTCAGTTGCCACTTGTGAGGATCCAGAACATGTCTGCTCAATTGATCCGCCAAGGAGTTTAGCCTCCCTGGAAGATACTGGGCTATGAGATGTATGCCCATGGAAGCTGCTAAGGACCACAGTCTCATGCTGTGTCTGCACAAAGGGTAAGAGTGAGTCCCTCCCTGTTTGTTGATGTACCACATGACTGTGGCATTGTCTGTGGCATTGTCTGTCCTGATCAGAAGAGTCCAGGGTAGAGTAGGTCCCTGAAAGCCAGCAAGGCCTGCTGCACTGCCATCAATTCTTTTAAGTTTATGTGCAGATGAATCTGTTGAGTGCTCCAAGTCCCTTGTATGCCCCTGCCTTCCAGATGTGCCCCCCATGCATAATCTGAGGTGTCTGTGGTGAGAGTCTGGCTGGCAGGTGGTGGGCGGAAAGGCAGACCCTTGTTCTGATAAAAGGCTGTCACCCACTAGAGGAAATCAATTTGTAGATGGAATAAGGGGAAGAATCAAGTCTAAGCCCTGTGTGTGTTGACACAAAAGGTTCTTGAGGTACCAATGAAGTTCTCATATGCAGGCTTGCATATGGGATCATCAGGATACATGAAGCCATGAATCCCAGTGCTTGCAGGAATTGCCTTGCAGAGAGCTGGGTCATGCTTGACAAGTTCTTGAAATAAGCCGACAGATCTAGTTGTTTGTCTTGAGGGAGGAATACCATCTGCGTGGCTGTATTCAGACTCGCTCCCAGGAAAACAATCTCCCTTATAGGAACCAGCTTTGACTTCTTTTCATTGAGAGTGTAACCCAAAGAAGTGAGAATGTTCTTCACGAAGTCCAAATCCTTTTTTAACTGTTCTGGGAAGTTTGCTTGAATGAGACAGTCATCCAGGTAAGGATAAATCTGAATGTTCCTCTGCCTGCAAAAAGCAATGGCTGGCACCAGGCACTTTGTGAAAACTCTGGGAGCAGGAGATAAGCCAAAGGGCAGTGCAGAAAATTGGAAGTGCTGCTCCCCAGCCCTGAAACGAAGAAACTGCCTGCAACTTTCCCTTATTGGGAAGTGCAGATAAGCCTCCTTGAGATCCAAAGTTACAAGCCATGAATCCTTGGTCCAACATTGGCAACAACTGTTGAAGACCAAGTAAAGCAAGAAATGACCAATAAAAACAACTGTTGAAGAGTGAGCATCTTGAATTTGGGAATCACCGGAAAAAAAGTGTTTAGAATAGACAGATCCAGAATAGGGCGCCAGGTGCCTCCTTTTTTGGGTACCAGAAAAAGTCTTGAATAAAAACCTAGGCCTGCCTGATTTGCAGGAACTGGCTCTATAGCCCCCATAGTCAGTAGAGAAGAAATTTGATTCTCTACCGCTGCCCTGAGAGTTCTGGGAATGTCTGGGTAACCTTGTAGAACAAGGAAGGTGTGAAAATAAACCTTGTAACCTTGGTTTACTATGTTGAGCACCCATTTGTTGTCTGAGATGGTTGACCATACCTCTGCGAACCTGGCTAACCTTACACCCAAAGGAAACCCTGGGTCAGCAGAGGTAGGCGGTCATTGAGAATGCTTGTTTTGGGAAGCTGGCTTAGAACTCCCCGATTTAGCAGGATGATGCCACTGTTTAGCCCTTTGAGAAGATATGAAAACCCTAGGCCTAGATTGACCCTGCTTGCCAGGATCAGGGAAAGACCAGTTCTTGGAAGGATAATGCCTACTAAACTGAGGAGGCTGAACCTGAAGGAAATTTTTACAGCTTGCATAGATTTCGCCTTATCCTCCAACATTTTCAGTACCTCCTCAGCCTTGTTACCAAAAAGGTTGCCTTTGTCCAAAGGAACATCCAGCAATTTAGATTTTACAGGTTCAGAAAGAGGCTGCTCCCTAAGCTAAGCATGCCTTATAATAACGGAACCAGTGGCTGCTGCTCTGCAGGAAGCCTCCAAGATGACAAAACCACAATAAAGGGAATGCTTATTAACCAGAGTGGCAGAATTGAGTAAATCTTATACGTCTTTGTTCTCCGACATGGAAGGAATAAACCCAAGCTTAGTCTTAATAGCCTCCAAAGTATGCTGCTGATACTTACGCATGTGAAAAAGGCAATTCACAGATCTAATGGCAAGAGTTGCAGAGGTATAGACCTTTTTACCCCACCTGTCCAAGGCCCTAGACTCCTTATCAGAAGGTACAGGGTTTTTAGCAACAGTAGCCTTAACACCCTTGGGACCTTGAGAAATAACCTCAGGATCAGCAGTAGGATTTTTAAAAAGAAATTGATGAGAATCAAGTACCCTATAATACCTATCAGGTTTTCTGGGAGCAGGAGGAACAGGATTAGGAGTTAAAGAATTTTCTATGAAAACATCATCCACAACTTCCAAAGCAGGAGATATAGCCAGAAGTTTATGCTGTGGCAAATCCAAAAATTCCCAGATCCTCCTCTTAGACTGAGGAAAATCCTGACTTTCCCATTTAAAGTGCTCCCTAAGAGAATTCAAAGTATCCTCCAAGGAAAAATCTTCTGGAGGGGAGGCAGAAGGGATAGAATCCTCAAAGCCAGAAAAAAAGTTGAGAATTTCCTTCCTCACCAGCAGAAATACTGGAAACCTCAGAACCTGATTCAGACAAAACATCAGGAGACAGTTTCCTAGCCCTCTTGGAAGGGGGGGGGGTGAGAGCCCTTAATAAGGGAAAGAAGATCACCAGTCATCTTAACCAACTGGGACTGGGGCACAGGAGGGGAGGCCGATGCCCGCTTGTGGGTAGATTTGCAGCTGAAAGGTTTGCTAGTAATACGTAGGGACTTGGGAGGCCTAGCAACTGCAAAAAGTCTGAGCTAAGGTAGTCAGTCTGGCTCTGGTCTCACGTCAAAGAGAAGAGGCGTCAGAAACTGGTGCCTGCATAGCGGCTCCGGACCCATCTGAGGTGGTGACAGGTGGAGGGTCTGAAAACAAAATAGCAGCCTGTGGCATGGAGGACTCCATAAAGGTCTCGGCAGAGGCCTGTGGCTGAAAATCTGCAGATTGAAGGGGCTGCAAAAGCGCCTCACTAGCTACCGCTGGGCTGACAACCAATTTCACCGGCGCTTCATTAGCAGCTTTAACCCTAGGCCAGTCACGGTATTTGTCCTTGCATTTCCTAGGTATATCCGAAGATGGGAGACCAGAAGACACCATACCGATGAACTTAGGCCAGACTCCGAAATGCTTATATAAAATCGTAGCTCTACAGCGTATGATATGCGGGTTGAAGGAAGCACAGAGATCACAGTTAGGGACATTGTGCTCAAGGCCCAAACAAGTTATACAATAGGAATGAAAATCACGGTGCAGAATCTGTTTTCCACAGGCAAGACCGTTATTAACTTTATCTGACATTCGTTAAAGCAAGAAAAGATGGTCCCCAACAGGGTACTTATCTGAGGACATCTACAACTTAGTAATCGGAATGCAAAAAGAAGGTAAATGGCCGACCGGCACTAGTGCAAATTGCATCTGCTTCGGGCTCTGCGGCAAGAAAGACTGAGGAAATTGCGTCGGCCGCCTCCCTTTATACCCGAAATTCTGACATTAGTTTACAGCCAACAGCAGCTGACGTCATATACCAAGGACTCTGTTATTCGGGCAGACTGATAGCTACCGGGAGCTGGATAACCCATACGTTAGGACTGCAACTGTGAAACACGAAGAACATACAGTATTTTGTAGTGTTTTTACTCTTGGAAGGCCGTGTAAGCCACGGCACTAAATGTTTCATTAAATTTGCTTACTTCTTGGATCGGTGGTCTTGGTGGTATTTTATCATTTTATTTATTTATTTATTTTTTTAAGTTGTATTTGCTATTTGTATGGCCACTGATCCTGCAAATAATGTGCCTCGTCCCTTTAGGGATGATACTACTAATGGCAGTCAAAGGACTATTCAGCAGTTTGATTTACAACAAAATGAGAGAGGCTCTGGAAATCTAGAAGCAGTTGGTACTTCTAATGTGCCTGGGGGACTGGTAATTTGGCTACTCTTGAAGTGGCTGTTCAGGGCCCGGCTATGGCTACTGCTTGGGAGCGCTTTATGGGGGAACGAGAACATAGTTTTGTGAACCCTTTTCAAACTTTGGGCTCCTCTACTGTGACTGTTTTATTGGCAGAGGCTGTAAATCTGAGGGTGAAGCTGGAGAATCTGTTGCAGAAGGAGGCTAGTACACCTATTAATATACTTTGCCTTCAGCTGAACATTACCCCGAGAGGTCTGCGAGCATACAAAGCACCTACAACCCCCTTTGAGGAGGGGAATGCTGAGGATATGGCCTTTCGAAAAAGATGGGTGCAGCTCACCAGTGCTCCACTGAATGGATACGCATCCTAATTGAGAGGGATGAGTTAAAGATGTGGAGGCTTAAAGAAGAAATCAGAATGGTGAGTGTTGAACTTGATAAACATTTAACATCTGTTAAAACTGACTAGTATGCTGGAAGAAATTAATGGCAGACTTGTGGACTTTGAAGAATTACTATTAGAGCTTAAAAGCCATAAAATTAACAGAGACATTAAGGATTACATTCTCGATAAAGCCATTTTTTGGAAAAGAAAAAATAACATCTTTTTCATTTAGAAGCAGAAGCAATAATGATGTCGGCTGGGGTAAAACTGCTTCTGCTTCTTCCTCAGTTTCTTTTGCTGCTTCTGAAGAGGGAGATTTGAGTGCTGCAGCTGAGGGTAGTATGGAGCAGTTTCCAGCTTTGCCTAAAGCACAAAATCCAAAAAACATGCAGAACTGTTTTCGGAGTTCCAGCTCTGTTAGAACAGACTTTAACAACAGAAAACGGGGCCAGCAAACGAACTATAACAAGAAGCGAGTACAACAAGAAAAAAAGTTGATACTAATGTAGTTTGTGATAATTTACATGTGTGGTGTGGTTATGTCTGTATTATGTCTTGGTCTCAAATTTATACCAACTACCTTACTGAGATTACATGTACTTAAAAGTGAAATCTTTTCTTTTAGCAGAAAATTGCGTTATGAAAGTACTAATGAGGATTCGTTTTATTCATGCTTGTCATCTCAGGAAGATTTGTTTGAGAATGATTTGAATGTCTATTGCCAACTGAATACTGATGTTATCTCTGTTAAAAGCTCTTTTATTCCACCTTTTCTAAATAATACTCTGCAAGGATTTTTTTGCTATTCTTAATTTTGAGGTTGAAACAATGGACTAGTCCTGTATAGAGTTGTGTCTTTCGGCTTTGTATAGAGTAGATATTTTAATTTAACTAAGCAGCAATGGCTAGCCCTATTGGAATTTGGTAATTGTAGAAGATGGATGGTTAAAACATCTGACAATGGCAACCAGATAGTAATCATGCACTTTACACAATACTTAGAGATGTGTTATAAACATTTGAATAATGTGGACATTTATAGAAAATGTGATGTTTCTGATTATTTTGAAGCTATTAAGCAGTTCCAACTTTTGTTAGACAAAGGCCTAAGGCTGGGGTATTTCACCTTTGTGTGCAAAAGAAGTTTGGAGTGGAAAACTGCTCTATGGCAGTTTTTTTTTTTACTGCTTACCTAAAACACACAAAGGTTTAACTAACCTTAGTGGAAGACCTATAGTGCCTGCACAGAGGTATTTTTTGAAGAATATAAGTGTGTTATTACATGAAGATCTTAAGAAATATGTTATGAGTACAGCCTCCTATATCAGGGACAGCCAGGACTTTCTGAACAAAATGAAGGGCAAAGTTTGGAATATGGACATGTTTTGGCTCTGTTTGGATGTCAAAAGTCTATATACTAATATTAAGCATGAAATAAGGATTCAGGTCTTGTTCCATTTTTTGGGGGACTCCCCTATGTCTCATTTTCTGATAGATTTAGTTATGTTCTGTTTTAAAATATTTTTTTATGTTAAATGGAGACATTTTCCAGCAGTTGCAGGGCACTGCCATGGGGGAGGCTTTCACCTCCATGTATGCCACTTCAGTCATGGCTAAACTTGAAGATGACTATTTATAAACATGATTTTTCTAGATCAAAAGTTATTTTATATTTTATATTTATTGATGATCTTATTTTATGTCAAGGAAGCCAGACAGAGGCCCTTGGGTTTAATGACTTACAAGTATGGGCTTAAGCTTTGATGGTATATAGCTTGGCCCACAAGTGAATTTTTTGGATATAAGCCTAGATGGATTTACTACAAGTCTCCATAGGAAATTTGAGCACAGAAATGTATTTTTATATGGGAATAGTCACGCCAAACATTTGATCAAGTTACTGCCCTACAATGAATTCTTATTAATTCATAGGCTATGTGGCCTTGATGTGAGCTTTGATTTGGAGATAGCTGAAGCAGAAAAAATGTTTATTAGAAGAGGATAAGATGTCCAGCTGGTCAGGGAAGTTAAACAAAAAATTATGGACATGAGATATTTTGTTAACTCTCAGGGAGATTCTCATTATGTACATGCTAGTGGAAAATACAATGTTTGTATTGGTGGAAATAAATCTACCAATATAGCTGTGAACAATGGAGAGCAGAAGAAAGTTTTCTTAGTGACAACTTATAATGTTATAATTGAGGAAATAGTTTAAAAAAAGCATGCAGCTTGTGGCCTATGCTCCTAAGGGGTAACATTTTGAACTCTATACTACCTGATTTTGTGTGTGTATTGCATATAGAAGAGCTAGGAATGTGTCCGACATTCTGGTACATAACCAATTTTGTTTATCAGACATTAATGTCAGTCAGAGCTTAAGCATAAATAAAGGCACTGTGCCATGTGATGGCTTGTTCCATCTGTCAGTATGTAGTAAGCTCTTTTCCCTATATTAATGGCATCAAGTTTACAGCTAGGCATGATTGCAGTTGTAACATGGAGGGGTTAGTTTATGTGCTGAGATGTGGATGTAAGACGTTTTACATAGGGGAAACTTATAGGAGTTTTAGGGTTTGGTTGCAGGAACATATTAAGGACATTAAAAAATAAAAAAATTAGAGAGTCCCCTTGGGAGTCATTTTTTGATAGCACGCAACTCTAGCCCGGATTCTCTTAGGGGCTGTGTCTTGGAAAAATTGCAAGTTGGCATAGGTGAATATGTGTCTTTAAAAAACAAACTAAGTATGGTACTTTGAAGCCTCAGGGACTCAAATAATGTAATTGGAAGTATGTGATTTGAATTGTATGCTTAACTGATCAATTGTTTTGTGCAATATGCTGTACATAAGCAAACAGTATTTTGTAGTGTTTTTACTCTTGGAAGGTTGTGTAAGCTGAGGCGCTAAGTGTTTCATTAAATTCGCTTACTTCTTGGATTGGTGGTCTTGGTGGTATTTTATCATTTTTACAGACTTTTTTTCTCAACAACATACTCCTTTACATGGATGCCAATATCTAATTAAGCTATGCCAGCACACTTACTACTTTCTATTTTTCAGCATTTTAGGCTATTTCTAAATTAACCCTTTTTATTTCATATTATTCTTGCAGCTTTTTATTCAAGCTAATAATCATGCTAACAACAGTTTAAATGGAGACAGAATACCATTTTCTTTCAAGTTTGTCTGCAATCACGCTAGATTTCCCTGGAATGTGCATTGCTACTAGAAAGGGAATGGAAGAGATTATCCATTGCCATACTCTCATTTCTTGTTGACAAAGAGGGTAAGATCTGTTTTCCCCTTGTCTGTTGATGTACCAGACTGCCGGCATATTGTCAGTCTGTACTGCAATTGTCCCAGGTCGAAGAATGCCTTGAAAGGCCTGCAATGCTAGCAGGACAGCTCTCATGTCTAGGACATTGATACAAATCTTTGGGGGACCACATACTTTATATGCAGTCCTTCCCAATCAGTGTCCCCCATGAGCTGGGAGGCATCTGTGGTCACCATGGCCTTAGGTAGGGGAAGAACAAAGAGATGGCCTTTGCAGAGCTGGTTGAAAAGAATCCACCATAGAAGATATCTTTTGCATGCTTGAGTGATCTTGACCTGCATGGATAATGGATGTTGGAGAATGGACCGTTTAGTCAACAGAGTCCATTGATGGATTCTCATATGGAACCTGGCCAATGGAACAAGGGTGATACTGCTGCTGTGGAAACAAAGCCTGTAGTATCACTCAGGCTGAAGTGAATTCTGAATTGTAGAATGGAATATGTGTTATAACTCTAAGAAATATTTCAAAGTGAGGACACATGCGTATAAATAGAGAGCACATGCGGGCAGCAGTGCCATTCGGAGTGAGCAGCCAGAGTGTTAACATGTATGAATGCGGTAGTCTGTTTATATGTTTAAGTTTAAGTTACTAAGCCTTAATCCTGATGTGTTTCTATAGAACAAAGCTGTTTGAACCGAACCCACAACTGTTAGTCTGTTTTATCCTGACCAGATGAGCGGAACCCACAACTGTTAGTCTGTTTTATCCTGACCAGATGAGCGACATGGTTACAGAAGCGGGATGTCTGAACAACATGGTGTTAGAACGAACACGCCTAAACCACATGGTACCAGAAGTGGTGTATCTGACCTACACGGTGTTGGAAGTCTCATCCCAACCTGCTCAAATGATTGAAAAAGTTCAGAAATGAATTTCAGGTAATAAAAAGCTTGCATAATGATGACTGCAACAGTGAAACATGAAGAACATCTACTTCTGATTTGTATGTTAAAAGTAAAACGAGCACAAGAAAAGTATAATGAGCATGATAAAAATCAAACAAGCATAACAAGCACAATAAAAGGGCAAAGTGAGCATGGAAAAGCAAAATGGCTGCATTTTTTTTAGTAAACGACTACGTTTTTTGATATGAGCTACTATTTCGCACTAACTAAAGCTATTCAGAGTATAACTAGAGTTGTCCGAAGTAGCTCAGAGCGTGCAAAGTGTTTGCAGTGTGTGCTTTACAATTGTACAATTATTTCTAAGAGTTTACTATGTGCAAAGTACTGATATTTCAAATTTCACAAAGTACAATAATTTTGAGAAGTTTCTTGGGCTGTGTACAGTTCATTCGCAAAGTGCAGTCAATCTGAAGTGTTTCTTACACTTAAAAGGGTGGTTTCACAAAGTACAATGATTTCAAAGCGTTCTTCTGCAATGGAAACTTATTTTGCAAAGTGCAGTTATTTCATAGAGTCTATTGTGCTGTTGAGCATAATTACAAGTTTCACATAACATGACAACAGCTCAAATCGGCAAACAGTGAAAAAACAACCTTGAGCCAAAGACAGCCACTGGAAAACTAACCTTTAATATAATGACCAAATGAAAAAACACAGTAAAATCCACTAGTTAAGCACTTTCATCCCAAAGCTTAGAGGGACTTCATCAGAACTGAATGCTACATAAAAAACATACATTATAAACCATTTCGCTAATTACTTAATAGCACTCAATTATATCAATTAAAACCTCCAATTAAAAGGGCACACCCAAAAGAAAAACATCAACCCTTAGTGCCTTAATTTTAAAACACAGTTAATATTTAGGTTTTCATTAAGCCCTGGATATAAAAAGGCACTCAAGTGAAACTGCCATTTTAATTCACAAACATCTATGTGCACTGATATTTTTCCTTGTACGTCCTTAACAATTTGCTAAACCACTGCAAAATAAAATCTGTCCCTAAAATTCACTCATATATTTACACAAAGCATTTATGAGTTTGCACTTCTTTATAACTGAAAGGTGCTCATAAATTCTCTCATGAAATCTTCTTACAGTTTTTCCTATACAACATACACGACAGTGTAAACACTTAGCAATGTATACAACATTTTTAGTTTGGCAATTGAAATGATCCCTAATATGCATTTTATTTTGTCCAATCTAAAACTTCATTAGTGATCATAATATATGGACATTCCCTGCACCTACCACATTTGAAATTTTCCAATGGTTTACTACTGGATCTTTTATGACAACTGTAATTCATCTTTAATAAATCCTTAAAAGACAAATCTCTTTTAAAAACCATGTTAGGAACCATACCTAACAAGTCACCAATTCCTTTACCAAGATAAAGTAATGTCTAATTATTCTTCACAGTATTAACACTTTCTCTGCTGTGTCTATTATAGGTGGGGATAAAAGAAAAAATTCTATTAAATGTACCACTAACATGAGTACTACCACATGCATGTCAGAAGGTTTATAAAAGAGAAACAGTTGTTTATAAACCTATTCTTTGTCCCCATATGTCCCCTTTAGATATGGATGATGACAATTTTGGGAACAATGCACGTGGTAGTAATCATGTTAGTGGTACATTTAATGGAAATTTTTCTTTTATTCTCATCTATAACAGACAGCAGAGAAATTGTTAATGCTGTGAAGAAAAATTGGACATTACTTTATCTTTATAAAGGAATTGCTGACTTGTTAGGTATGGTTCCTAACATAGTTTTTAAAAGAGACTTGTCTTTTAAGAATTTGTTAGAGATGAATTACAATTGTCATAAACGATCCAGCAGTAAACCATTGGGAAATTTCAAATGTGGTAGGTGGAGGCAATGACCATATATTATGACCACTAATGAAGTTTTAAAGATTGGACAAAATAAAATACATATTAGGGATCATTTCAATTGCCAAACTAAAAATGTTGTATACATTGCTAAGTGTTTACACTGTCCTGTATTTTATATAGGACAAACTATAAGAAGATTTCGTGAGAGAATTTATGAGCACCTTTCAGATATAAAGAAGGGCAAACTCACGAATGCTTTGCGTAAACGAATAAGTGAATTTCAGGGACATAGACTTTATTTTGCAGTGGTTCAGCAAATTGTTAAGGATGTACAAGGAAAATATCAGTGTACCTAGATGTTTGTGAATTAAAATGGCAGCTTCACTTGAATGCCTTTGTATATCCAGGGCTTAATGAAAACCTAAATATTAACTGTGTTTTAAAATTAACGCACATAGAGGGTTGATGTTTTTCTTTTGGGTGTGCCATTTTTAGTGAAGGTTTTAAGTAATTAGCGAAATACTTTATAATGTACGTTTTTTTTCATTCATTTCTGATGAAGTGCCTCTAGACTTTGGGATGAAAGCACTTAACTAGTGGATTTTACTGTGTTTTTACATTTGGTCGTTATATTAAAGGTTGGAGTTCCAGTGACTGTCTTTGGCTCAAGGTTGTTTTTTCACTGTTTGCCGATTTGAGCTATCACTTCATGTGGAGTGATTGGGACTGACAGCCTTGAAGGGTCCTTGGCAGACAACTCTGGATTTAATGGTAATATTACCTTATTTTTTACAACAAATTAGTCAGCAACTGGTGGAACATTCGAACCAGATTAAAGCTTTGGGTGTTTCCAGACCAGGCTTTTACAGTCAGCAGTCGAGTCTGGGTCTTCCTTTGATGCTGCCTACTCCACAGTCTTCTGTTCAAGTTGCACAAGCACGAAGTACAGCAGTCAATCACCCTATTGACAAGAACCATGCATTTTGTTGGACTGAAAATGTTTTTTCCTTCACTCAAAATTAAATGCATGGGAATAGGGTTGTTGTAAGCCAGTCATCTGCAGAAGACACTCCGCTCACAAATTAAAAAAGTTCGATACAATTCTCTTAAGAAGATGCAACTTGAAAATTCATATTTGCAAAGAAATATTGACCGTAAGCAAGCTCCTAAAGGTCTTAGACTGTGGCATTACCCAAATGGTGATTCCTTTGGGGGGGGGGGGGGTTATTGACAGCTACACTGTACTTTTGAAAATGCTGGGCTGGAAATGATGGGATTTTTAATTAAACAAAATGAGGCTTGTATGAATGAGCTGAACAAATCCTTAGAAGCACATAATGCAAGTATTAAAAGCTGATTTACTGTTTGAACATAACATTACATTACGAATTAGCCTAAATGTGATGAGTGCAATAGTGAAACACAAAGTACATCTACCAATGGTAGTATACAAAACGGGAAAAATACACACTCATGCTAAGGAGAAGCCAAATGAGAAGAGTGGGTACACAGTAAGAGAGACATTTAGAAGGGAAATAGAGAAATATCCAAAAAGATTTTAAATAGGAAAAAAAAACTTACTTAACAATAAGCCAAGGCTCGAAAGAAGGTTCAATGTCTGACACACAAAGTGGCAAATGAGATCTATATCTATAACTATATGCAAATGATAAAAAAGAAGTTATGTACTTATCATAACATTCCATGTGTGTTGTCCATCTCGTCTTCATTCTGCACTGGTTGAGTTCAGAACCAATCCTCAGTTCCAACTCGGCCATTTACAAAAGCTCGAGGTCTTCAACTAGCTCGTGGCTGGACACCCTATCATGATGCTCTAGGAAGCTCCTCAGATCTTGTTTGCTGATATAACAAATACTAGAAGGTCTAATTTCATGTCTATTAGGTCAAAGAAGAGATGTCAGAGAACATTATTTTGTCCAATTGTAACCGTTTGAACCTCTAGGAGAGAAAGGCTGGGGGGGGGGGGTGGTGGAATGTAAGAATGAAGGCAAGCTGGACAACACACATGGAACATTATGGTGAGTACATAACTTCTTTATGTGATGTTGTCCAGTCTAGCCTTCATTCTGTACTGGTTGGGACAGCGTCCTTAGCACCATCTTTCTCAGGTGGCTCAAGGGAGAATATTCTTCAGAACAGTGGACCCAAAGGAAGCCCTGTCCCTGAAGGCCAAATTCACTTTGTAATGAGTGATAAAGGTATGAGACCTTGCCCATGTTGCTGCAGCACAAATTGTATCAACTGGCAGTCTTGCCCGAAAAGCAGCAGAGGATGCTATAGCTCTTGTAGAGTGACCTTTTATTTTCCCAGGGAGTTCTTTGTTTTGAGATTTGTAAGTAAAGGTAATACAATCTGATAACCATTTTGAAAGAGTGACTTTAGATACTGGAACACCTTTCTTACGGTCTGAAAAGGACACATACAGTTGTTTGGATCTTTTGAAGTCCTTTGTCCTATGTAAATAAAAACGCAATTGTCTATATACATCTAGTTGGTGTAGCATATATTCTGCTTTGTTGCTATAGTTGGGGAAAAAACACTGGAAGTTTTATAGACTGATTTAGATTAGATTCTGAGCATACTTTGGGTCGGAAGGATGGGTTTTGTTTGTAGAGATACCCTGTCTTTGTGAAAACGCATATATGGCGGCCTTGTCGACAAAAGCCTGCAATTCTGAAACACTTCTAGTGGAAGTGATGGCTATCAAAAGAATTGTCTTCTATGTCAAAAATTATAGGTCACAGAATGATGTGGGTTCAAAAGGGGGAAGAATCAGATATGATAAAACAAAATTTAGGTCCCATGGCATTGGTGGGCCTTTAATAGGTGGTCTTAATAAAATAGTGCCTTTCAAAAACGCCTTGCACATTCGGTGGGACATCAGATTTGGTCCTGATTCACTTATATGGAAGTTAGATACTGCTGCTAACTGAACTTGAATACTGGCCGCAGCTGCACCTTCAATAAAAAGCTTTGTCAAAAATTCAAGGATGGAGGCTATGTGGGAGAAAAAGGATCAAGGCTGTTATTTTCGGCTCAAGTCAAAAATCTTTTCCATTTGCTTATGTATAGTTTCCTTGCTGAAGCCTTATGAGACAAGATTAAGATACGTTTCGCTGATTGGGAAAGGTTAGGGAGCCTGGCTATGTTTGTAATTGGAGCAGCCACGCTGTCACTGAGGGTTTGAAGAGAGGGATGGAGCATTCCTGATCCAGGAGTCAGAAGGTCCAGAAATGGGTCCAGAATCCACAGCTCCTCTTGTAAATGAGGCCCCAGGAAGGGGAACCAGATATGGAGAGGCCAGTATGGGGCGATGAGTATTAAGTTCCTCCCCAATTAGCCCGCTTTCTAAAGAACTTTGGGTATGAATGGAGGGGGGGTGTAGAGAAGACCCAGGGGCCAATCATGTATGCATGCATCCCTTAGTGACTCCACCAAAGGGGGGATTGGGGCAAAGAAGCTGCTGCATTTGGCATTCATGGACATGGCAAAAATGTAAATTATATCCACTACTTCTTGTTTTAGGGACCACTTATGAGGCATTAGGATCACTCTGCTGAGTTTGTCTGCCATCATGTTGGATTTCCCAGGATGTGCGCTGCTACCAGAAAGCAGTGGGAGGAGATTGCCCACCGCCATACTCTCAGGGTCTCTTGACAAAGGAGGTAAGATCTGGTTCCTCCCTGTTTGTTTATATACCATACAACTGACAAGTTTGTCTGTCTGCATTACAATAGTTCCCAGTGGAAGAGAGTCCTGGAATGCTTGTAATGCTAACAGCACCGCTCGCATCTCTAGGATACTGATGTGCAAATGGGTCTCATGTTTCTGCTAAGTGCCTTCAACTGTCCTTCCTAGATAATGCCCCACACATCCTTATCTGGGAAGTGCCCGAGGTCACTGTATCTAAAGGTTGAGGGGGAAGAAAAAGGCGGCCTAATGTGACATGATTGGAGTAAAGCCACCATCAAAGCTCCCTCTCGCAGGATTTGGTTATCAAGACTTGGTGGGACATAGGAAGTTCTTGCATGAACCACTGAGTGGATAGTAGCCATTGAAGTATTCCCATGTGTAGCCGTTCTAATGGAATCAGGATAATCGCAGCTGCCATTGTTCCCAGTACTTTGAGGATGGTTTTTGCCTGAACTTTTCTTTTGGGAAGAATGTTTTGTATTTGGGATCGTAAGACTTGAACCCTTTCGGAGGGGAAGTTTTGCCACCATATTTCTTGTGTCCAAATCTCCTCCTATAAAGACAGAATGTTGAGAGGGTGACAAGACATACTTTTCATAATTTATTGTGATTCCCAGGTGGGAACAGCTGTAAAGTTGTGTCCCTTGGTTTTATTAGTAGATGCTTGCTGGTGGTGGTTAGGAGCCAGTCATCTTGAGCCATGACTACTACCATACACTAGGTGAACACTCTGGGAGCTGTAGTGAGATCAAAGGGCAGAGCTCGAAACTGGTAATATCTGGCTCCCAGCCGAAAACACAAATGACTCCTGGACTGCCTGTCCATCTTTATATGGTAGTACGCATCCTGGAGATCTATGGAGCACATCCAATTGTCTTTCTCCAGAAAAGGAAGCATTGACTGCAGTGTTACCATCCGGAACTTTGCTTTCTTATCTGATTTGTTTAATTTGCTGAGATCAAAGCTAGGTCTCCAGTACCCTGGTTTTTTGGAACTAAAAAGAACCTTAAGTAAGTTCTGGATCCTATTTGGTCTGCGGGGACTGTTTGGATGACGCTTTTTTCTAGAAACTTTTCGATTTTTAGAGTTGCCTGTTCCCTCTGGCTGGGTGGAACATCTGGGATGTTTCTTATGTTTGGGATGGGAAAGGAAAAGAGTATGGAATGACTTCTGGCTACGATTCTTTATATCCACTTGTCTTTTATGATTTTTAGCCAGGCTTCTGGGTACAAAGATAAGTGACCCCCGACTGCCTCCAGAGACAGACAGATGGGCCTCCTTTCAGGAGAACTGAAAGGGCTTGCCAAAGAAGGGCTCTCAGTCACCATGGTTTTGCGGACCCCTTCTGCAGCATGGCCGTCTTCCATTATTGTTTCCCCCTCTGCCCTGGGTGAAGGCTCACCATATGTGTCCTGAAAAACCCTGTGGGATTTCCAAAACCACATCTTTCCTCCCTTTTGGCCTTTTGGATAAGGCCTAGAAAGCAGGGAAAAACAGACTCCTATGGCAAAGAGAGTTTATCCTTCCTGTTCACATCTGGTTAGAATTTCTTTGACCTTCAGGCCAAACAAGGATGAGCCATCAAAGCGGGTGTTAAAGGAAGATTTAAAGGGTTCCACAAAGTTACACAAGTGCATCCAGAAGTGTCTCCTTATGGAAATTCCTGAACCCGCTGCCCTATTCACTCCATCAGCTGCATAGGAAATGAGCCTCATAGAGGAGTATCCCCACTGAATTCAAGGTGGAGAGCTGCGAGGATACTGAACCCTGGAGAACATCTCCTAACCCCTTCAGGAGATCTCTCTGCAACCTGGTAAAATGTGTAAGGTAATTCAGAGACCAGAGTGGAAAGGTCGCTGAAGAGAACATGCGCATCCCATATCTGTCCATCGTATGAGACTCTTTGCCCGGGCGGATGGACAAAAGAGGATGTCTCTGACAACTTCTTGGAGGCAGACGCCATCACCATAGCATCTACTGGAACACCTTTTGCAAGGAATGTTTTATCCTTGGGAGATGTGAATTTATTTGACAGGCTCCACTGAATCTGAAGACTCCCACACTTTTCGACAAATTACATCCATAAGTTCATCGAAAGGCAGAGACACCCAAGTGGCAGAAGGATGAGACCCAAAAGCCTTCAGGTAGACAGACTCCTCATAAGAAGGGTTGATCGGCTTCCAGACACCTCTCTGCTTAAGTATTTCTAGTGATGTCTGCAAATGAGACATCCTCGGGGTGACCGTGGGGACCCTTCTGACTCATCGAGGTTTGTATCAGATGACTCTTCAAAGGAGTCCAAATGGTTCCTCTTACATAATCTCTTGCGAGGGACCTCTTCAGAATGATATTCTGGACAGGTTTCGGAAGAGAAGGATTCACCCAATGGGGTGTCCCTGAGGCTGTGGGTCCCACGTCTGTGTGGATGCGGTTGAGCGGAGACGCACACCGGTGGCTTTGGGGGAGGAATGACTGGATCTGAGTGTGGAGCTGCCTGTGGGGACAGCCCCCACCCATGGTCTAGAGGAGGCGTTCCAAAGAACTAGAAGGCCTCCCCTGCAGCAAAGGGGTTGGCTCCGAGACCAATGTATGCACCAAGCTCACCTGTGCCGGGCCCCCTGAGCGAGGGCCTGAGAGGAAGTTTTGACAAATGTCCCCAGACCAGACTGGAGAACATCCACTCCTAAACCCCTCAAGCTCATACAGCGCAAAGGACGTTGGCGGGGGAGGTATAAGCTCCGATGGTTCCACCACTATCAGCTCCATGCACTCCGGCTGCAAAGCCCTGAGTCGGGTTGGAGGAGGAATCGATGGTGAAAGAGCAGGTCTAATCTGTTTTTCGAAACCCCTTGGGTCGGCTGTGATAATAGCTTGGCTAACGCTGGTGTCCTCAAATGCCTCCACACCAAGCGATCCACATCATCAGAAAGGCTCCTGGAGGACTGAGAGGAGGGGCCAGGAGATCTTTCAGCTTGTCAATCCAGTGATCTTAGAGTCTGAGAAACCAGCTCCAGTTTTGGGAACCGGCTCAGAGTTTGAAACACCAACGGTTCCGATATAGCAGTAGCCGAGGTTGACGGTTTCTTGGATCTGACAGATTTTGGATCCAATGCAGAAATCTTTGGCAATTTTTTGGAAGGTTCAGAACGATCTGAAGAAGTAGAAGAAGATCTTTTGCCAGGTCTGTCAGATTTACGAGAAGGTGAAGAGGTCTGTTTAGTAGGGCTCTGACCTTTTCCTAGGTCATCAGAAAAAGAAGTTTTCAAGAATCCCTTGAGTATCAGCTTTTCTTTCTTTCAAGAAGAACCCTGGAACTAAATTAATGACAGAGCAAGACTCTTGTAAGTGTACTGCTTCAAGGTAGTACACACATACCATATTGGCCATCAGTAAGAGACATTTTCTGAGAGCACTTTGTTTATTTTTTAAACCCCGAAGGTTTGGTATCTTTTGACTGCTTAAACATATTAATAGCAACTCAACACCACAATTATTAATAGCAAAAAAACACTCGGCACACAGCTATTATCTAAATAGGGAAACTCAAATGGAAATGACCTCCAACTCAAACAGGCTAGTCAGCTCTCGAAGTAAAACGAGCTAACTTGTACAAGAAGAAAAACACCAGAAAAAACATAAGTTTTTTTTTTTTTTTTTAAACAATAAAAGGGAATATATATATATATATATCTATCTTTATCTATCTATATCTATCTATCTATATATATATATATATATATATATCTATATCTATATCTATATATATATATATATATATATATATATATAAAAACACACACAAACACACTTGGTTTACGTTTAACTGTTTGGATAGCAACAAAAAACAAACCGCTAATCCAAAAACACTCTATTGATTCACACACCGTCTACAAACCGGGTTAAAAGAACTCTCTAATTTAAACTATCAATACTAATGCTCAAAAACGAGCTTAAAGAAGTTATTTTAACAAACAACGAGTTGGGACAGGGGAAGAAAAAAGGTAGGCCTTAATAAAAATGACTGCCACAGATAAAAAGCAAGGAAATGAATGGTCAGATAAGTTTGTTATGTTCAATAATTAAGCTAAACTAAACTATTCAGTATGAAAGTATTCACTGGACAAATCCAAACACATCACGATACTGCATTCAAGGATAAAATAAACAAAATTCAAACGAACTGTACAAGTAAACCACTATGTTGAAGAAATGAGGGCAAATAATGGTTAGCGCTTTCATTTAATGTAGTATTAAACTTCATACCCTGGGATACTATGTTTAATACCCACGTGTTCTGGGTTATTAACTGCCAATTTTGAGCATGAAGTGCTAATTTTCCCCCAAGGGGGCTACCAAAAGGTAAGTGCTTGGTGATGGCAGAGGGAAGTCATTGAGACTGCTTACTGTAGGACTGTGCTTTATTCCTCCAGATTTGGAGGTAGAGGCACCCCATTGCTTTGACCTGTAAGAACCCTGTGATTGGTATCTAGAGCTTTTTGAGCATCTGGATTTGCCTTGTGAGGCTCTGTTGGGCACAGGAAAGAAGGAATTTTTTGTAGGCCAGTGTCTACTGAATCTGGGTGGCTGCACTTGTAAGAAATATTTTACAGTTTGCATAGATTTAGCTTTGTCTTCCACTTTTTTTCAAACCTCTTCTGCCTTTTTACCAAATGTATCATGCTGTAAAGGTGCATCCAACAATTTAGCTTTAACATGATCAGGCAGATTTTGCTCCTTGAGCCAGGCATGCCTTCTAATCACAGATCCAGTAACTGCGGCCCTGCAAGAGGCCTCCAAGGAATCAAAACCACATTGCAAAGTATGCTTCCCAATCTGTTCTGCATGCAATATTTCCTATAATTCTTTGTTTTCCACACATTCAGAAATCAATATAATTTTCTGTTTCAATAACCTCATAACATGCTGTTGATATTTAAGCATATAACGCACCCACAGACTCAAAAAACATGTTTAAAACATCATGGCATGATGTTTCCTACACTTTAACAGCACTCTGGGATTATTTACAGGATTTCAAATATTTTTATATGTAATTCCAGACTCTGACCACCTGGAGGCTGGCATATTGACGTGGTTTGGATAAATCAGGTTGCCATCCAGTATCTCAGAAATCACTGTTTGGCTAAAAAAATGTTACATCATGCAGGCCTCCGTTTGCCTAAAGTTCCTGTCATTTCATAGATGTTGCATGCGTACAAAGTAATGAGTAAAATAGAACAGTGTAAGTAACATTCCCTGCTGCTGGATGACTAAACAGTGCAAATGCCACAGAACACACTCGAAGTGCTGTTTACTACTGCCTTTTTTTCTAATTTAGTTTAAGCGGCACTAATTTGTGAGACAATGAATTCCAGTCCATTTACTTCTCCCCTCCCCCATAACACTTAGCTTCCCTAGCTGTCAAAGTCCTGAGGGTAATTTGACCTGGTAATTCCATTGATTGGCAGATCTCAGCAGGGTGATTGACTCATGTAATTTAATCTCTGCTTTAGCATTTGCTTTGTTAGAGGGGACATTTATTTGCTGCACTATAGCCATGGCCTTACTTAACTGCATTCACATCCAGTAAGGTCTTGCACCAAGAAGCTAAAGAATAAAACATTTATACTATTAACCAGTTTAGATCTTTATTAATTTAAGTGTTAAGGTATCACTTCATGCTTCCACCTTGTTAAAAATTTAGATTTACATGTGCAAAGTGTGTTGGTATGCAGTGTTTGCCTTCATATGTTTTTACTCTACTGGTTGGTTTGCAAAAAAAACCTTTTGCAGTGTTCCTGGATTTGTCTTTGTACATACAAACCACATTGCTATATTTTCCCCTTCCTTTTTCTTGTGTCCAAAAGTCATTTATAACAAAGTAAATGCTTTATTGATATTTTTTTTAATAAAGGACATGAATGTTAACTTACCTTGAATCAGATAATGGATGCCACTGCAAAGAATCACTGTTGAAATATTTGTGCATGGACAAAATCCCTTACTAAATCTATTTGCCAGCCTCCAGTTCAATTGGTGCTATGGCTTTAATATACTGGTGTGTTTGCTCATGCCTTCCAAATATCTACACCATTACATACCAGTTTTGCAGTGTAGTAATCACCCGACATGCCCATACACCTTTAGCCATCAATATGCATCTACTCCTGTTCATGAGTATGTGAATTCATTTTCAGACTTAAGGTGTGGAAGCTGCACTGAATAATTCTAGGTGCTTGTTCAGGTTTCACATGGTGCTTGCTTAGAGCTACTCTCATGTTAAGCCACTATGAATGTGTTGCACTGCCACCTCTGATACCAGGGTAATGTTTTAATCTTTCTATTCCCACACTGCACACTAGCAGTATCTGGTGCAAATACAACAGAGAAGTATGCAAGCGATACACCACCTAAGCATCATTTGCCATGCAGAATATACAAGTATGCATACCAAATTTCTGTGTTTCCAAACATCGGTGTTACTACTACTACTGAATAAAATGAACAGCACTCGGGCTGGGGGAGGGACAAGGGAGCCATGACATCACAGAATGGGTGGGTCTTATTATTTTAGTTAGAATTAGATGACGGCTGTGGTGATGTCACTTTGGGGGAGGGAACTGATTAAAAAAAAAAAAAGTACCTGCAATGCCTGGCCTCGATGATGTCACTAACTGGGAGACTCCAGCAAGCTTTATTCAAACGTGAGAGAATCATTTTGTAAGTGAAACCATCACAGTATGAGAAGGTAGGCTTCTGTTACAGAAGTAAGGGGAATTATAAAAACTG
This sequence comes from Protopterus annectens, assembly GCF_019279795.1. Taxonomy (NCBI): domain Eukaryota; kingdom Metazoa; phylum Chordata; order Ceratodontiformes; family Protopteridae; genus Protopterus; species Protopterus annectens. The sequence continues at coordinate 1,096,381,575 of NC_056739.1, read as the reverse complement.
TAAATGCTTTATTGTTGTTGCTTTACATTGGACAATGTAAATAGGGAGGAAAAGGGCCGTGAAGTTGAGGAATACATTAGAGAAACCTGTTGTACTCCTTTAATGGTAAAAGGGGGTAAGCACACAAGTGACCTGAGGGCCAATCGTGGACTAAAGCATCTCTATGTGACTCACTCTGTCAAGGGAGTAGGGCAAAAATCCCACTGCACTTGAGGGCAAAAATCCCATTGCACTTGTTGAGGGGAAAAGCAAAAAGAAGATCACCACAACACTGACCTCAGTGGCAAAAAATCTCTTCCACCACTGTCTGATTGAGAGACCACTTGTAAGTGCATTAAAATGGACCAGTTTAGTTTGTCTGCGAGCATACAGGCTTTCCCTACTATGTGCATTGCCAAAAGAAAATGACCGGAAGAGATTGCCCAATGCCACACTTTCGATGCTTCTTCTTACAATGGGTAAGATCTTGTTTCCCCAGCTTGTTGATATACCAAACAACTGACATGTTGCCTGTATGGATCGCAATCATCCTTGAAAGCAGAACATCTTGAAAGGCCTGCAGCGCTAGTAGGGCAGTTCTCATCTCCAGCACATTCATGTACAGACTGGCTTCTTCCAGGGGCTATACACCTTAGACTTTTCTTCTCAAGAAACGCATCTCCCCCACCCAATTTGAAAGGAGTCTGTGGTGACTGTGGCTACAGGTTCAATGAGAACAAAGGGGCGACCCTGAGATGCTTCTTTTGAATGTATGCACCAAAGAAGGTACTTCTTGTAAACTTTGGAAATCTTGACTATGTGGCTCAGAGGATGAAGTACAAAAGTACATTGTACTGATGCAATCCACTGAAGGACTCACATAAAATACCTGGTAACGGTACCAGAGTTATTGGGTCTGCCATGGGTTCATAGGTTGATACTAGGCTATTGGCCCTAGGGCTTATACAAGCCTAGCCATAACAATTCCCTGGATATTTCTTCCCACATTATTTACTTCCCTGGATCCCTGTCTAGCAGGGTTATATTAGGGCTGACTTTCAACAGATAGCAGCTTTTTGCTGCTCTGCTACGTATGAAACCCTGACCCAGAATTAGGTCGTCTATGAATGATTTAGCACCCGGTTCCCCACGAACGTGCGGTGCACTGCTGGAGAGAGGCGGCCACCTTCCGTCCACGCTCCGACCCAGTGACGAGTGGCACTCCTCGCCGCCCTTGTGGCCAGCTATCCCTGGCCAACCGGAGATCAACGGCGCTGTGGTATAGTTACATTTAGGTGGGATTCTGACAGAGGCGTTCACAGATGGTAGCTTCGCACCATTGGCTCCTCAACCAAGCACATACATCAAATGTCTGAACCTACGGTTCCTCTCGTACTGAGCAGAATTACTATTGCAACAACACATCATCAGTACGGTAAAACTAACCTGTCTCACGACGGCTATCAATCAGCTGTTGGATGGGAAAGAGAAAACACCTTCATGACCGGAGTGAGCAAACTGCTGTTATAGGGAGCAAAGCTATCTGGTTGGTCATGTCTAGACAAGCACCTATGAAACTCTAGGGTCTGTGTTGGAGTAAGCTGTGATCTGGTGTAGTTGACTATGACGGCTAAAGAGTGACATAACTGAAGCAAGTAAATCACTCTACTGAATCAACGGATGCTTGGATGGGGTGGTTAGGAGCCAGTTGTCTAGATGTGGAAACACTCTGAATCTTAGCAGTTTCGTGTGAGACTATACCACCTCCATGCATTTGGTGAACACCCTGGGGGCTGTGGTGAGATCAAAGGGCAGTGCTCTGAATTGATAATGGCTGGCTCCCAGCTAGAAGTGCAGGTATATTCTTGAATATCTGGCAATTTTGATATGATAGTATGCATCTTGAAGATCTACCAAGCACATCCAATTGACCATGTGTAAAAGAGGTAAAATGGACTGAACTGTGACCATCCAGAACTTTGAATATTTTATGTAGTGGTTGAGTCTGCTGAGCTCCAAAATTGGTCTCAAGTCCCCTGTCTTCTTTGGCACTAAAAAGAATCTTGATTCTTGTTGGTCAGGGGGTACTTTTTGGATAATTCTAATAGACGCTTTTCTATTTCCAATACTGCTGCCTCCATCTTATTGGGTGGAACACTGGAGATGTTTTTAATTTTTTTTGTGAAAATTTGGGAAAATGGTATGAAATATCCTCTGTATATGACTTTCTGCCTTTTATGATGGATGCCCAGGCTTCTGGGTGCAAAGATTCTCCCTGACTGCCTCCAGACAGCAGGAATCTGGTAATCCAGCAGGAGTGCTGATAAGGCCCATCAGAGAAGGTATCTCTAAAGCCCTGGTTCTGTGGGCCACCTCTGACTTGAGGGCAACTTCTTCAATTAGAGTTCCCCCCTTTGCCCTTGGGACTTATGGAACCACATCTTTCTATTATATTGTTGATTCCTGGAGAAAGAGCTCTGAGGAGTATAAAAGTGAATCCCAAACGCAGATGAAAGTCTTTCCATTTTGTTCACTTTTGGAGAGCGTTTCTTTTAACTTTGGGGTGAACAAAGATGATCCATCAAAGGAAGCACGGATGAACAAAGACTTGAAGGGCTCTGCAAAAACCATACAAGCGCATCCAGCCATGCCTCATGAACGTTATGCCTGAAGCTGCAGCCTTAGAGGTACCTTCATCTGTGTAAGACTAACCTCATGGTTGCATTACAGATGGACTGTAGAGTGGGCAGTTGTGAAGAAACTTTCTTTTGGCCCTCCACAGACATGGACCCCGAAAATGATTTGGAAAGCTCCTTGACCCGAAAATGATTTGAAAAGCTCCTAGATCAAATCCCTTTGTAGCCTAGTGAAATGAGTCAAATAATTCAGTGACCGATGGGGAAATGTCGCTGAGGCATAAGTGTGCTTGCCAAGCCTATCCAATGCCCTCAACTCTCTGTTTGAAGGGGTACAGACTAGCTCTGTTCTGCAAGCTCTCTCTTGGTGGCTGCCGCCAACACCATGGCATCTATAGGGACTCCCTTGCTTCAGTCAGCCCTACATTTAAGGGGGGCTAGAAACTTGTCAGATCTCTTACGGACAGGTTTCTCTGTACTGGGTTTCTTCCGTGCACGGCATGAGATAAGGTCAGTTAACTCATCAGCTGGAGGAACCACACAAAATGTAGCCAGGCCAGCACTGAAACCCTCCCGAAAAACTGACTCTTCCTGGGAAGGCTTATCAGAAGACCATCCACCTTTCTTTTTAAGGCGTTCTAATAAAGCTCCGGCGGATACATCAGGTGGGGAACAGGGGGACCCCATTCATCAAAGTCTTCAGTGACAGATTCCTGAGGGGAAACTAGGTGTCTTCTTTTGCACATTCTCTTCCTAAGGACCTCATCAGTGGGATGGTCTGGTAAAGTATCAGAAGAGGGCTGGGAGTCCTGTATAAGGACTAGCTGAAGGCTGGAATGGGGAGGCTGTCTCAGTGGAGTACGCATGATAAGATTAGTGCTCAGAGTCGATAGAGGGAGGGTAGGATCCGAGGAAGGCAAGGATATCCTTTCCTAGGTAATGAGAAGGCCTTCTTCACAACCTGAAAGGCAGAGGGTCCATGAGAAACAGCAGCCAATCGCATAGAAGCCTTTGCCACTGGCACCAACCTCTGTAACCCTGTGGACTCCTGTCTCGAGGAAGGAGTTGAAGCTGAGCTGATGTCGAAGAGCTGAGAGGCAAAGACTGCTCTGGCAACCCTGAAGTTGCTCTCAACCCACAGTAGCCGGCACCAACACTTTGGCTCCAAAAGTCTTCCTGCAGCGAAGCAGTTGGAGACAAATATCTCAGGGGAATTGTTTGAGTCAAGGAACAAGCTGTTTTCAGATCAAACAAGGACATCTTGGAAGATCTCTGATCTGAGGGTTCTGAAGTAGCTAGAAAGACAACAGAAGTGACGTGATGTTGGAATGAGAGCAGGCTCACAGGTCTGATGGTTGGAGACAGAATAACCCCCATCTGAATCTGAGCCCTGATAAACTTCCTCATTATCCTATCCACTTCTGCTTCTGATAAACTCCTGGAAGACTGGGGAGATGACTTGGTAGACGGTGGCTTAGAAGATCTTTTAGGAGGCTCCTGCTTAAAGGGCGAATGCAACCAACTAGGAATCTGATCCAGTGTGAAAAAGGGGGAACTGGATCCAAGCAGACCTTGGTTTAGATGTACTCAGATCCAAAGAAGGTGTCAAATCTGAAGTTTTTGACACTTTAGCCAGTGGCCCTGAAGTTGTTGCCAAACATGGAGATTGATCAGGGGTCAGTTTTCTGGACTCTTTTACTTTAGGAAGCTAATCAGGCTTTTACCTGTTTTACCAGAGGAGGTATGAGCCCCAGTTAAGACAGCTACAGCAGAAAGGAGCAAACTTTTTAAAACAAGCTCATTTCTCATGTCACTTAAGGCTTGGGAATTGAACCCTGAACAAATAGAGCAATCCATATCCAAATGAGCAGCTTCCAGACAATATACACAGTCCTTGTGGGCAGCTGAGTTAAGAGATTTTATGCCCATAGGAGGTGCACGTTTTAAAACTGTAGGACTGTCAGCTATAGCAGAATCTAACTACTTCTAATGAACAGAAAAAAAAGTTATGTACTCACAGCAACGTTCCATTGTGTTGTCCATTTTCATTCTTCCTCAATAGCTAGGTTCGGTACAGATCCTCTGATCCAACTCGGCTGTTACTTTAGCTCGTGGTCACTAGAAAACTCTCACGCTCCTCCCTTACCCATTCTGCACCATCCCTTAACATACCTCAGATCTTGTCTGCTGGTTTACCTACTCTAAGAAACATTATAATTATTATCCTGATAGAAGAAGCCAAATCTAGACCAAAACATAAGGGACAGTGATTGTCCTTATAAGCTCTCGCTCTTCCAGAAGTCATTGGATGAAAAAGGTAGAGAGTTGGTGGGAGGGGAGCTGAAGAATGAAAATGGACAACACAGATGGAACGTTATGGTGAGGACATAACTTCTTTATCTGATGCTGTCAATTTTCATCCATTCCTCAACAGTTGAGACAGAGTCCCCAGTTACCTAATACTCTGAGTGGGCTCTGAGCACAGCTGAGCCAACAGCTGCATATCCTCTTAAGACCAGATCCAATTTGTAATGTGTAATAAAAATATGATGATTAGCCCAAGTAGCAGCTGCACAAATGTTGTTCATGGATGTCCTAGATAAGAATACTGTAAATGTTGCCATGGACCTGGTTGAATGGGGTCTTAAAGGTTTTGGGAAGGGCAGAACCTGTTTGTTGTAGACAAATGACATACAATCTGTAAGCCATTTTGCCAGAGTTAGCTTTATAACTGGCTTACCCAATTTAGAATCCACAAAGGAGACAAATAACTGATCTGTTTTTCTGATAGAAACATAGCAGTCTGTGAACGTCTAATAAGTGTAACACATATTCACCTTTGTTTGCAATATTTGGAAAGAAAACTGGCAGATTAATAGATTGGTTGATGTCGGATTGTAATGACACCCTATCCCTATGAAAAATCAGGTAGAAAGGATTAGAAGATAATGCTTGGAGTTCCGATATCTTTCTAGCAGAGGTGATGGCTACTAAAAATAGTGTCTTCCAGGGCAGAAGCTTTAGATCACATTTTGCTACTGGTTCAGAAGGGGAATGAATTAAAGTCTGTAGTACCAAATTTAAGTCCTATGGAGGAGGTGTTTACATTAGTTCGCCAAAATGGCATTCTGGCAAACACTTAATAATTGGCCTGTAATCAGCGAAACTTGTTTCAGCGATTCACTGAATTCACTAAGGGCAATGAAATAGTTGCCCAAAGCACAACGGACAAGCACAGAACTTTGCCCTTTTCTCCACGGAGTTGGTACATACAGTTGGGGGGAGGGTTTGATTTAACAGTACGTTGGTCTGTTGTGCTTCGAGTAACTATTTCAATGCCCTTAGTAAATTCATTGAATTGCTGACTCAGTTTTTTATTGGATTATGGGTTGATGATTAGTTGTTCGCCAGAAAGCCATTTTGGAGAACTAATCTAGACACTGGAGGGGTTGGGTCCTTATAAGGCAGTCACAAAAGAACAGTACCTTTCAAAAAGTCCTAACAAAGTTTTGAAGAGGTCAAGAGTGGAGTTTTCAATTCCTTTGAGAAAATTAGAGATGGCCACTAGTTGAACTCTCATAGTTGAGGAGCTAGCTCCTTCATTGAAAATTGTAGCTAGAAATTCAAGAACACTGTACAGAAGCTTTAAAGGGGGTCAGTTTGCTTCTGATGTACCCAAAAAACAAATCTTTTCCATTTACTTCTGTCAAGTTTTCTTGTGAAGGCTTTATGGGAAGACAAAAGTAAATGACAGACAGGGAAAGACAGCATTTCTTGTCTGGCTGTTAATGGAAGTGGAAAAACCAAGTTATCAGCTTTAGGTTGAAATATCCGGGTATATCATGTCTGTCAGGTGAGACAGGAGGTCTGGAATCGGATCCAGAATCCAAGGTGGGTAGACTAGATGAGGTCAAAGAAAGGGGAACCAAATCTGTTAAGGCCAGTAAGATGCAAGGAGGATGGCTTTGCTCTTCGAGTGGAAAGATTTCTGAGGAAATCTGGGGATCAAGGGAGTTGGGAGATATGTACAGAGGAGAGCGGGGGGGGGGGGCAATTGTGTAGTATAGTGTCTCTCTGTGACTTGCCCAGTTGGGGTGGGGGGATTATGGCAAAGAAGCTGCTGCACTCGTTGTTTAGGGAAGATGCAAATAGGTGGCAGCCAAGCTGGGCTCATCAGTGAAAAATCATTTCTGCCACTTCCATGTTGACATACCATTTATGAGGTAGCTGAAATGACCTGATCAATTTGTCTGCTATCACAATGGATTTCCCCAGAATGTGTCTTGCTATCAAAAATCAGTTGGATGAAATCAACCATCGAGCTTCTTGACATGAGTGTAAAGACTTGGTTCCTCCTTGTATGCTGATGTACCAGTCCACTGACATATTGTCTGTCTGAATCACAATTGTTCAGAAGGCCTACAATGCTAAGAGCACTGCTTCCTTTTCCAGGACATTGATGTGTGTGTGTTGGCCTCTTGGGGACCACATGGTTTGGATCATTCTCCCCAGGAAGTGGCCCCACCCAATCTGGGAAGTCTCTGTGGTCATTATGGACTTAGGCTGAGAGAGAATGAAGGGACAGCCTTGCAGTACCTGATCTGATCAAATCCACTACCAAAGGTATCTTTTGCATGCTTTGATAATTCTTATCTGGGCGGACATGTGTTGATAAAGAACAGACCACTGCAATACTAACACCCACTGAAAAATCCTCATGTGAAATTTTGTAAGAGGAACTGGAACTACAGCTGTCGATACTGATCCTAGGCTTGCAGGATCAATTAGGCTGAGACTGTGGAATTGTGAGAGTCATCTTTCTGACCTGAAACTTGATAGCTTGTACTCTTGAGAGAGGATGCGAAGCTGTCATCAGTACTGTGTTGAAAACTGCTCCTATTAACTCCAATATCTGAGATGGTTCTAACTGAGATCTGCTGTAAATTATGGTGATCCCTAGATGGGAGCAAGTCTGGAGTACTTGGTCTCACACTCTTATCAGTAAACGCCTGGTCAGGGTGGAAATGAGCCTGTCATCCAAGTATGGAAACACCTGGAATCCCTGCAGTCTCAAGTAAGCTGCTACTACTGCCATGCATTTGGTGAACACACTGGGGGCTGCGGTGAGGCCAAAGGGCAGTGCTCTGAACTGGTAATTACTGGCTCCCAGCCTGAAGCATAGGTACTTTATGGATTGTCTGTTCATTTTATGTGATAGTACACATCCTGAAAGGTCTATTGAGCACATCCAGTTCTCCTTGCAAAAAAAAAAGAAAAATGCAAATTGGACTGAACCATGGCTATCCAAAACTTTGTGTGCTGAAATGATTTGTTCAGACTGCTGAGATCCAAAACATGTTTCCATTCTCTTGTTTTCTTTGGCACAAAAAAGAATCTTCAGTAAGTTCCGGATTCTATCTGGTCGGGTGGGACCACTTGGATAACATTTTTTCTAGCAGCTTGTGAATTTCTAGTGCTGCTGCTTTCCTCTGACTGAGTGGAACATTGGGAAATTTGTATACAGATGGTAATGGTAGGGAAAATGGGAGTACATAACCTCTGGAAATAATCCTCTGCACCCATGTATCTTTTGTATAGTCTTGCCAGGTTCTCTGGTGCACGGATAAATGACTCCCAACTGCCTCCAAAGGGGGACAATTGGGCCTCTTTTCAGGAATGCTGATAGGGACCGTCAGAGAAGGAATCTATATACACCTGGTTTTGCGGATCTTCTCTGCTGCATGGGCAGCATCTCTCATTTGAGTTCCCCCCTCTGCCTCTAGGGGAACTATCTCCACATGGATCTTGGAAAGGTTCTCGAGCCAAACTTTTCAGCCTCTTCATGGATTCCTTGAAAAGGTCTTTTGAGAGGGTCGAAAAAGGTACTCCCACTGCAAAGAGAAACTTTCAGTCTTGTTCACACCTGCAGTGTACGTCTTTTACCTCTGGGCAAAGAAAGAGCTTCCATCAAAAGAAGCACTGACGAATGAAGACTTGAAGGGCTCTGCAAACTCACAAAAGCGCATCCAGGCATGCCTCCTAATGGAAATGCCTGAACCTGCTGCCCCTGAAGTACCTTCAGCTACATGTAAGATGAGCCTCATGGACGAGTCAGAAATAGACTGAAAGGTAGCCAACTGCCAGACCACAAAAGCCCGAGTCTCAGCAGTACTGGTCCCAGAAAAGGATTTTGTAAGTTCTTTTATCAGATCCCTTTGTAGTCTTGTAAAGTGTGCCACGTAGTTCAGTGATATGAGGGCAAAGGTCGCTGAAACATACACACTCTTCCGAAAACTGTCTAGTGCCTTTGACTCCCTTTTAGGGGGATGGACAGTAGAACTTTGGTCCACAAATTTTTTCTTGGTGGCCGCCGCTACAACCATGGCATCTACAGGTACTCCTTAGTTCCAAAACACACATCCTGCAGGTGGAGCCAGAATACAATCCGGTCTTTTGGGGACTGGCTCAACTGTGCCTGCTTCCTTTCATGCCCAAGTAGAGACCAAGATAATGAGCTCGTCAGTGGGAAGAGTCACCTGGGAGGTAGATGGGCCAGATCCTAAGGCCTCTAGGAATACAGATTCCTCCTGGGAAGGTTTATCAGTAGACCAACCGCCCCTTTGTTTAAAGATCTCAACAATGTCTCAGAATGAGACATCTTTGGGTGGTGATCTTGGGGACCCTTCCCCTTCATCAAAATCAGTATCTTGAGTGAAGGACTCCTGAGGGGAGTCTAGGTGCTTCCTCTTGCACTTCCTCTTCCTAGGTCTTCAGCTGGATGCTCCGGAGAAGTATCGGAAGAAATAGTAATACCCTGCTGGGTAACCTGGAGACTTTGGGCTGGCTGTCCCTGTGGCATAGAATGATGGGGCTCAAGGCACAGAGACAGACGGGATCCAGAGGGGAGATCTGGAGGGGGGGGGGTCTATCCGCCTGTAGAAGTAGAGAACACTTTCTGCATCGCCTCAAAAGTGGAACGCTTTGGGGAGAAAGAAGCCAACACAGCAAAGAAGCCACGCTTCCACCTCATCAGCTCCCCCTGCCCTGAAGGCAAGCCACCCAAGGTAGAGGTCAGAGCCAAGCTACCCAATGCCAAGGCTTCAAGGGGTAGAGCCGGCTCCAACAGCTTTGGAGTCGACTCTAATGCCTCAGATCATACAGGTATGCCTCGGCTCAGAGACTCATCTGGATCCAAAAATCATCAAAGCCAGTGCACTCAGAGAAAGTTTCAGAGCTGAAGATAGTATGATCTTTGGATCCGATTCAGATGATCCCAGGAGACTGGGATTCAAGGGCTCTGAAACAATAGGTTGGACTGGAGAAAAAGTAGAGATTGCTGGTGTAGTGCCAAACCAAGACTTCCTGACCCAAATGGAGTAGGAGCCAAGAGAACTCCCATCTATACCTACGCTGAGAGAAACTTCCTCATCATTCTGTCCACAACAGCCTCTAACAACCTCAGGAACAACAAGAAAATGCTTCTGATGGAGATGTGGAGTGTTGGCAGGATTCTAGGAACAAGGAAGCTACTCAAGAGGGTACCTGGTCAATGGAAAAAGAGAGGTGAGGATCCAAAGAAGCCAATTTTGCCTCAGACACTGGCTGGGTAGGAGCAGTCTCAATACACCTTTTTGTGTTTTTTTCCTTAGTGGTTCAGTGGTAGGATCCGACGAGGAGGTTGAGGATCTGGAAGGGCCAGAAGGCTCCTTAAGCTTCTGTTTGGGGAGGGGCCAGAAATAGCTTCTGAAAAAGAAGAGGGTAGTAGCCTTTTCTATGGAACACTCAGTCTATAAATGCTCTGGACCCAAACAATACACGCATAAAGTGTGCACGTCAGAAAGATGTAACTTGTGCTTGCATTTCTGGCATGTTTTAAAACCAGACAAAGCCTTTTCAGACATTGCCAACACTGAAGTACAATGAAAAAAATTTTTTTTTTAACAGCTAAGGAAAGGAAAGGAAGAACAGAGAAACAGAAAATTCCCAAAAATGGCATTAAGAAATACTCAAGAGTGTGGAGAGAAACGGAGAAGGAACTTACCCAATATGGTAAGTACGACTACACATGAAAGTGTAGGTAGGTAGATATAAGGAAATATCAGCTATGGAAAAAAAACACAAAAAAGATTGGATTTATCTTCTCTACAAGCTCGAGAGCTTAATGCAACCACATCCAAATGCGAAAGTGGCAAAAGAGATCTGAGTTATGTTATGGGATGGTGCATTATGGGTAAGGGAGGAGCTTGAGAGTTGTCTTTTGGCCATGAGCTAGAGTATCAGCAAAGTTGGATGCAAGGGTCAGATCAGAACCAAACAGTTGAGGAAGATCTTCTAATAGATATATACTTTATTTATTTATTTATTTTTTTTTTGCAGATGTAGCACCAGATAGAAAAACATACCAGCTATGGTAAATGAGAAATACCCTGACAGTGGGTAAGTAAAGGATAGAGTACCAACAATGGTACGAAAGAATACCCTTAACGGGTAGAAAGGCCTAGGACAGGAAAGAAATGGGTGAAAAATATACAAAGAGAATGGACAGGGAGTACAGGTAAATATGAAGATGGAGTAAAGGAAGGAGGAGGAATCAACCAACTATAGGAGGTTTTCACCAAATAAGAATATAAGGCAATCTCTAATTCATCAATTGCTTCCGAAAAGAAATCCACGTCTGAATGACATGGTGCAAACGAGATCAGAGGTAAACCAGAGCTGGATCCATGACTCAGGTAAAAGCTGAGGACTGAATGAAAATGACAGTCAGAGGGGGGCACCCTTCAGAATATTGAAAGTTTAAAACTTTGAAAGTCATATGGTCGAGACCATATGATCAAAGTTTTAAAACTTCAAACGTTCTGAACAGAGATCTCCATACAGCACGGAACGGGAAATTTTCCTTTTTCCTCACTGTAGTGCCATCTCGGAGTTGGTATATTTAAATAGCAGGGGTTATGGGAGGTGCAGGGGGGCTCGCCCCCCTCCAAAAACATTGAGGAAAATGGTTTTGTTTTGTTTTTGTATTTATTTCAGAATTTCAAAGTTTTTAAACTTCGACCATATGAAATTTGAAGTTTTAAACCTTCAATATTCTGAAGTGAATCCAATCAGAGCTATATAATATATACATTACATATAAAACTTATTTGTCTACCTAAATGCTTAAAAGAAAATAAATGAAAAAACTCTGTCACTTACAACATCCCAGTACACAGAAATATATTCATCATAATGCAAGAAGGCAGGTTAATATTCTTTTCAGTCACCTGGAAGACAATATCAGGACAGTCTAAGGACCGACAGTCACTCAGAAGCCTTCTACTTAGCTGAATTTGTTCCATCCCACTGGATGAAACTGGATTCTACTAAAGCATGGCTGAAAATGCACAAAAATGTTTCTGAACTGTTTCTGCAAGAACACTGTAAAGTTTGTAGTTGTTGACTTTGGGACTTTCACTGCAGTATCTCTTCTGTGAGAGACATCTACTGCCAGCATGTTTTCCACTTGCTTTATGATAGTTATGCAATAGTATTTTTGTTTTATGGTAATGATTAAATAGTATTCTGTGCTGCAGTTTAGACTGTGACCAGACCAGTGCGTGTGTGTGTGTGTGTGTGTGTGTGTGTGTGTGTGTGTGTGTGTGTGTGTGTGTGAGAGACACTGCTTGTGAATGGGCAAGCGAGTGCATGTATGTGTGTGTGTGTGTGTGTGACTGAAGTGTATAGCTCTGGTATTTGTGCAGACTGGACTTAAAACAGCCTCCATAAGTCTTTAAAACCTGACTACTTTGGTCAACATTCCCAGTAGTAGCAAAGGACAGTTTACAGTTACAGACTCTAAACTGTGTTTGATGAAAAAAAGCACTTGGAATACTAGAGTATGACTGACTCCAGTTACTGAAATGAGCAAATTAGAGCACCAAGTCGATAACCAGAGTAAACTACAATAATATAATATTCACAAATTTGATAAAAAAACATTTAGCACTTTCATCCATGCTGAAAAAAGACTTCATCAGAACAATACAAGTAAAATAAAGCATTCCTTTAGTAGTGGTTCTTTGTTCTTTAACGCTAGTTGTTACATTTTTGTTTTGGAAAATAGCAACATAAATTTCAGCAGCAGATATGTACACGGAGAAGATATGTCCACTTTAATAATTAGACTTGGTGCTATGTTTAAGAGAAGAAAAAGATGAGCTTGATGAGACGCATACTTTTTCATTCCCTCTACCTGCAAGGGACCCTGCTTGATGACTCCACTATCTGCACTCACTTGCCCTATTTGTCCTATGGAGTTGGAGCTAGGCATTCCCAAACTAGATAACAGCTCTACACCCCATTTATTATTGCCAAGGTAGCCCTACTGGCCCCATCCATTTCCTCATAATAGAAACAAAATCAGCTTGCTGGCAGCCTGGAGAGGTTTGCCCATAAGCTGACAGCCAACTTGCCTGACCGAGGAAGTAGGTATGCATGTTCCCACACACTGCCTTTTTCCTGGCTTGCCAGTAAAGTCCCTGCAAGACCCAGTGTAATCTACAGCATGTGAACAGCATAACCAGCAACTGCAAATGGGGGCTAAAAGACTCAGGGAAAGGACCTAGGAGTGAAGAGCATGACCTTGAGTGCTCCTGATGACTTTAATCTTTGACCATATGACTCTTCAGGTTGTTCCCTATAATCAAGTCAGTTAGCATCACATTCTATCCATACAAGAGTGAGGCCAGGACTCAAACGGACATCCCAGAGTGGCTAATATCCACAAATGTCACTAATCAAGGATACAGAGAGGCCTGAAAGGACATTTCAGAAATAGATTTACCAACAAGACGACGAGGCCACAGCCCACCCTTCAAGCTTAGATCTTAGGAACAATGCTTCAGCTAACGCCTATGGATCCTTCCTTACTGGTCTATCGGTGATACGCTTTCAATTACCACCATCTTATGGGTAAGCAAGTTAGACAAAACTGTTCTTTTGTTACAATGACATCTATGGGTGGAAGGGATAAAGAGCTGGCATTTACTACAGTGCCTGACATGTTCCCCACAAAGATAACAGAAAATGTCAGTGCATACGAATAATACCTGGTAATTTGGTGATCACACTTTTAAAAAATAGGACTTTTCTTATCAAAGAAAATAAGGAACAAAACCTGAACTGTAAGAAAGGCAGCAAAGAGCTGGGAGTTAGGCATGCAAATTAATTCACGACACAGATATGTGCCAGTAACAAGCTTAAGTGCTCTTAAGGGTGGGAATCACCTATCAAAGTAGGATATTCAATGTTAGGTCTGCTAGTTTAAACAAAGTGAAACAATAACTTCTGTTCTGGGTCCAAGAAAATTTGCTGCAACAGAAATGTTAATCTATACACATACAAATGCTCAAAAAAGTTTATTTTTACCTCCTCAAACCTGCTAGCCTATTAAACTGCCTCATTCTTCACCACAAAGATCAATATTTCTTTGTGGGATTTCCATAAAATATCAAAAGAAACACCAGTGGGTGGGGAAAATACTCCTCTACTAGTCCACAGTAGCTTAGTCCAATGACTGTGAATATTCAGTGATGCCAACTGGCATTTTCATGACTGAATGCAATTTTCTATCAGTGTGCTAGAGTATACAAAAAAAGAATGGAGATGCAGCAAATATGGAGCCCGTGTCAACCCATAACAGGTAGCCACAACTGCGCCACTTACTTTTCACCATGTCACACCTGAGCAGCTGTGTATCTTCATTTAATCTTTCCTTCAGGTCAGCTGGTTGTAGAGGTACATTAATCTGCTTAATTCTCAACTTTTATAAGGTTTGAAAAAATAATAGTTCATTTTATAATATGATCACTCATGCAAGTGAAATACCTCAGTTTGGTGCACCACTTAAAGTCATGATTATTTCTGCTGCAAGCAATGCAGTCATGACATCTGCTAGCATACAAGTTTTAAAAACAGGATAAGATCTACTCACCTTCCACTCCACTAATGCATTTTACTCTCTCTCGGACTTCTACATTATAACCCTCAAATGACATGAATACACCATCTGGGCGATAGTGGCCTCTCTGGGCATACACTTTAGAGTAGCTGTGAGAGAATTCAAATCTCTCATACCCATCATATTGAGCAATCTTTCCATATACCTCAAAATATTTCTCAATCCATGAAAATGGCAGATACACTTCGCTGCCCTCTCGCCTCCCTTTGATTGTTGTTTCTTCATTTATGAGACAATCAAGTTCTTCATATTTCAGTCCTAAAACTTTATTCCCATTGTTGTTTAACATTCCCACCAGTGGGGGTGCTCTCTGCTGCTCTTGTGGTGGAGACTCCTCAGACTGCTGTTTTGGAGGTACCAGTTGGTTGCCATTGCTATTGCTTTCCGACGCAGATGCTCTTTTCTCCAGTCCTTCCACTCGGAAGCCATGTTCCAATAAATGGGGATCTCCAGGAAACCGAATGGACTTGTCACTAGAGCATTTGTTCCACAGAAGTACAGTGACCAAGGTAAACAGTGCACAGATGATAATGAGAGTCTTGTAGTTAACCCGTGCTGCTAGACACCGCATATTCACATTATATCTGTAGAAAGAAATGAAAGGTACAGCTGCTTTTAATTTATTTCAATTTCTAAACATAAAACACAACCTAGAAAGACTAACAAGTGATACTTTAACTTCACGTAGCTACCTTAAATTTCATGCCACCCCCAACCAAAAAGTACAACTTAACAGAAGTCCATTCCATAGGTACACCGAACACAAAAATAACATGCAATTCTAAAAGTACAGTTGTGTACACTTAACCATAAATATAGATATTCGAGTGTATTCACTGTTGCAGTCATTACATTTGGGTAATCTGCTGGCAGGTTGCCCTCAGTCGGCCTGAATTCCAGAGTCTTGGGTCCTGCGTCAGTTGCTGTCTTCTCTTCCATGACGTCAGGTCGTCAGGGGTATAAAACATGCAGTCGACGCCATTTTCTTTAGTTTTTCTTGCCCCCAATGTCAGGTGCCCCCAAAAAGGTAGCAATATTTTATTACATATATATATATATATATATATATATATATATATATATATATATATTCATGCATTAATATAAACTTTACCTTCATGTACAAGCAAATACACCACATAGGTTGTAGAAGATAGAGAAGGAAAGATCAACTTTAGAATGACAGGGGATGGCAGGAGGGTAACCTGGACTGCAACAGTGAATACACTCGAACATCTACATTTATGGTAAGTGTACACAACTGTACTATGTTCTTCGTGTTTCACTGTTGCAGCCATTACATTTGGGTAGAATCCCAAAGTTACGGTTGGGAGGCTGGAGTTAAACAGCATTAGGTGCAGCTATAAGGCCCTGCAGCACTGCAGTGGCAAAGCCTGCCCTTGACTTAGAGAGGCAAATTGTAATGCTTTGTAAAGGTGTGAACAGAACTCCAAGTAGCAGCCTCTAGAATGTCTTTGGTTGGTACTCCTCTGAGGAAGGCTGCTGAAGTAGCTGCAGCTCTGGTGGAATGAGACCTAATGCCTTTGGGCACAGGTATACTATGGTGTAAGTAGCAGAAACGGATGCAGTGGCGTATCCACTTTGAAATTGTCTGCTTTGAAATAGTCTTTCCTTCTGATCCTGCAGCATATGACACTAGTAATTGCTCAGTTTTTCTTAGAGCTTTAGTCCTGCTCAAGTAGAATCTTAGCTGTCTGTGTACGTCCAAGGAATGCAGAATTCTCTCCCCTTTGTTCTGCGGATTTGGATAAAAAGTTGGCAGATGAATTGTTTGGTTAAGAGCCACACTGGAAACCACTTTAGGCATAAAAGTAGGATTTGTCCTCAGAGAGGCCCTGTCTGGGTAAAATATGATAAAAGGCTCTACCAGCCATGAGGGCCTGTAGCTCCGAAACTCTTCTTGCTGAAGTAATTGCTAGTAGCAGAGCTGTCTTCCATGATAAGAACTTTATATCAGCGGTAGCAGCTGGTTCAAATGGAGGCAGGGTGAGCTTTTCCAACACATAATTGAGGTCCCATGCAGGTAATGGTGACCTTCTAGGAGGCCTTACATTTCTGGCTCCTCTAAGATACTGCTTCAGTAAAGAATGAGAAAAGACTGGCGGCTCTGTATTGTAATGAGCCGAAATGGCAGAGGCATGGATTTTGATTGATGAGAAAGATAGGCCTTTGTCAAGCATCTCAGTTCAGTATTGTAATATCTGAGGAATATATGGTACTGCTGTAACAGTTCCTTGTGCTTGATTCCAAGCACAGAATCTCTTCCATTTGTCAGCATAAGAATTTCTAGTATTAGGCCTTCTGGCTTCCAAAATGACATCCATCACAGCTTTACTGAGAGGTGTTGTTTGTATAACTACATGATCAGCCATGCTGCCAGGTTCAGTGTCTGTATTTGATTGTGCAGGATCTGATTGTTTTGCTGGGACAGTAGTTGTGGTCTTTGAGGCAAGGTCCAAGCTGGGTATTGAGACAAGTTCCGTAGGATTGGGTACAAGTATTGGCAGGACCAGTCCTGGGCAATCAATACCATCTTTGGCTTCTCTTGTCCGACTTTTAGGAGGACCTTGGGTAGAACAGGCAGAGGAGGAAAGGAGTAAACTGATAGGTTTTTCCAACTGAAGGATAGGGCGTCCACTTTCCATGCTTGTCTGTGATAATTCCTTGTGCAGAATCTTTTCAATTGATAATTTTGAGGAGAGGCAAATAGATCTATGTCTGGGCTCCCCCATTTCTCTGTTATCATGCTGAATACTTGTGGATTTAGTTTCCACTCGTGAGGATCCATAAGGTTTCTGCTTAAATAGTCTGCCAGAGTGTTTTGTTTTCCTGGCAGGAATTGAGCTTGAAGATGTATTTGGTAGGTCAAAGCTGTGTCCCACAGTGCCATGGCTAATCTGCAGAGGGGGTATGAGTGTGTGTCCCCTTGCTTGTTTATATACCACATGACTGTGGTGTTGTCCGTCTATCAGTAGTTGTCCTGGATGAAGTAAGTCCTTGAAGGCTGTTAGGGCATTTTGAACAGCTAGCATCTCTTTCTGGTTGATATGTAGATGCATTTGTTTCAGTGCCCATATGCCCTGAATGCATCTTCCTGCCATGTGGGCCCCCCAAGCATAATCTGATGCTTCTGTTAAGGTTTGGCTGGCAGGGAGTAGAGTGAAGGGCCGTCCCATGTTTTGGTGACAGGCCTTTGCCCACCATAGAAACTCCTGTTGCAGGCAGGGAATGAGAGGAATCATTGTTTCCAGACTGTGTGAATGTTGACTCCATAAACATTTTAGGTACCATTGAAGTTTCCTCATATGTAGTCTTGCATATGGAATTAGTAGGATGCAGGATGCCATGAAGCCCATAGCCTGCAGAATTTGTCTTGCAGAAGACTGAGTTTTTGTTGCCATCAGTTTGAAGTAAATAGTCAGTTGCCTTTGTTTGTCTGGCGTAAGACATCTGGGCAGTTATATTCAAGCTTGCACCCAGGAATGTTATCTTTTGAGAGGGTACCAGCTGTGATTTCTTTTCGTTTATTGTGTACCCTAGGCATGTTAGAAGCCTTTTCACAAACGCCAGGTGTCGAAGAAGTGTCCTTGTTCTCTGCTTGAATGAGACAGTCATCCAAGTAAGGATATATTTGTATACTTCTTTGTCTGCAAAATGCAATTACTGGTGCCAGGCACTTTGTAAAGACCCTGGGCGCAGTAGATAAGCCAAAGGACAGTGCAGAGAATTGGTAATGCATTAAGCCAGCCTTGAATCTGAGGTATCTTCTGTACTTGTTTCTTACTGGGACATGCAGGTATGCCTCTTTTAGGTCTAAAGTCACCAGCCAAGCATTCTTGCCCAGGATGGGCAGAAGCTGTTGCAAAGTCAGCATTTTGAATGTTGGAATGCCCAGGTATGTGTTCAAAATCGATAAATCCAGTATTGGCTGCCAGGCCTTGTCCTTTCTGGGTACCAAGAACAGTCTTGAGTAAAAACCTTGTCCTTTTTCTGGTTCCGGTACTGTCTGAATGACCCCCCCATATCCATGAGGGATGTAACCAGTTTCTGTGCCTCTGCCCATTGATTTTTTGGCAGATCTAGCCAACCATTTGCCACTGGCAGTGTGTGGAAATGGAATCTGTATCCCTGTGAGACGATGTTTAGTACCCACTTGTCCTGGGTTATTAACTGCCAATTTTGAGCAAAAAGTGTTACTTTTCCCCCTACGGGTGCTGATAAAAGATAAGCGCTTGGTGTAGGCAGAGGGAAGTCATTGGGATTGCTTTCTGTAGGTTTGCACTTTATCTCCTCCAGATTTGGAGGTGGATGCGCCCCATTGCTTTGACCTGTATGAGTCTTGCGCCTGATATCTGGAACCCTTAGGGCGTCTGGATTTGCCCCTTTGAGCTCTGAGACAGGAAAGGACCAATTTTTTTGTAGGCCAGTGTCTACTGAATCTTGGTGGCTGCACTTGTAAGAAGTCTTTAACAGTTTGCATAGACTTAGCTTTGTCTTCCATTTACTTTAAAACCTCTTCTGCCTTAATTCCAAACAGAGAATCATGCTGTAAAGGTGCATCTAGCAATTTAGCTTTAACATGATCAGGCAAATTTTGTTCCTTTAACCAGGCATGCCTCCTAATCACAGATCCAGTAACTGTGGCCCTGCAGGAGGCCTCTAAAGAATCAAAACCACATTGCAAAGTATGCTTTCCAACTTGTTCAGCTCCATGCAATAATTCCTGCAATTCTTTATTTTCTGCACATTCTGAAATCAACATCATTTTCTGTTTCAGCAATCCCATAACATGTTGTTGGTACTTAAGCATATGAAATTGACAGTTTAAGGCCCTGATTGCCAAGGTTGCAGATGTATAAACCTTTTTCCCCATCTGTCCAGTGCCCTTGAATCTGTCAGAGGGGGTAGGATTTTTAGCTGTTGAGACCTTAACTCCCTTTGGACCTTGTGAAAAAGTTTCAGGATCAGCAGCAGGGTTTCTAAATAAAAATTTATGTGAGTCAGGGACCCTGTAATATCCGTCAGGCTTACTGGGAGCCGGAGGTAAGGAGTCAGGAGTCGAGCTAGACTCCGAAAACACATCATCCACAATGTCTAAAACAGGGGGAATGGCTAAAGGCTTGTGCTGAGGGAGAAGGAAATCCCTGAGCCTCTTTTTTGATTCTGAGAAGTCTTGACTCTCCCGGTGAAAATGCTCCCTCAAAGTATGTAAAGTTTCTCCAAATGAATAATCCTCAGGAGGAGATGTAGATGGAATAGACTCCTCAGCATCAGAATCCTCATAGGGAGGTATAGATAATTCCTGATCAGAAGAAATAGAAACCTGATCTGAACATTCTGCCTAGGCCTCTTACCTGGAGGGGGGATGGGTACCCCTAGGTCTTCAGCCATTTTGATCATCTGTTTTTTAGGCACAGAGGACTGTGCACATGGCTCATGCGTCAGTTTTTTTAGTTTTAGAAGTTGCTTTTGTCTTTGGTTTTGCAGCTGTCGGTTTGACATACAAATGTTGAGGTCTGAAAACACCCTCAGAAGCCGGTGCCTGCTCAGTGGCACCAGACCCATCAGAGGGAGATGCATCCATCAGTCCAATACTTGAGTATCTTGTGGCATGCTGGACTCCACATGGGTGTCAGTAGAGACCTGTGACTCGAAGGTAGCAGGTATCAGGGACTGCAAAAGCACCTCACTGAGTACCGGCGAACCGGTGACTGGCTTAGGAGAAGCTTCGTCTGTTTTGGATCTCGACTGCCTTTCTCTGTCCTTTTCTTTGCGTTTTTTATGTACTCCGGTAGTTGGATTGCTATCAGACGACATTTCTGGGTAATTAAATCGGTTTCCAAAATACTTTGATGCAAAAATATACAGACGCTTAATAGTGCGTTGGTTAAATCTAGCACAAAACCGACAGCCAGGCACGTTGTGATCAGGGCCTAGACAAGGAATACAGTATAAATGGAAATCCTTAGGAGGTATTTGCTTCCCACAAGTAATACAATTATTAACTTTTTCTGACATCGGTAAAAAGCAAGAAAAAGTTTCCCCAAGGGGCTACTTAGCTTTAGTGAAGACTTCGGTTCTGAAACTCAAACTCGAATATTTCAGTAGTTGGCCGACTGACACTTGCAAAATGCTTCTGCTTCAGGCACTGTGTGACAAGAAAGACTAAAGAAAATGGCGTTGGCTGCATGTTTTATACCCCTGACAACCAGACGTCATGGAAGAGAAGACAGCAACCGACGCAAGACCCAAGACTTTGGAATTCAGGCTGACTGAGGGCAACCTGCCAGCAGATTACCCAAATGTAATGACTGCAACAGTGAAACACGAAGAACATCAATATCAGAACTTTGAAGATAAATATAAAAAGAAAGCAGCTCTTCAAACTCTCCACAGCAGTACAAGCATGCATTGATCATATGATTAACAATTTATCACTCAATGCATTCCAGATACTTCCTATTATAAATTACCTTTACTAGTCTAGATATAAAATTATGCTGCATTTAACAAAATCACCAATGGCTCTGCCCTGATTTAAGTCAACACAAACCCAAAAGGTTTTGTTAACAATTAACGGGTATTAATTCTGTTAATTTTATGTTTTTGTGAGGATTCAACACAGTAAACAAATCTGTCAGACATTTAGTGGGCAATTTTGCATTATTTATAGGCTTAGAAGATGAAGGCCGTGGCGGTGCAGCGGTTAGCGTTGTTGCCTCACAGCAAGAGGTTCTCCCGTTCGATTCTCTGCTGGAGCACCTTGTGCGTGGAGTCTGCATGTCCTCCCTCCGGTCGAGTGACGTTAAAGACATGCAGGTAGCTGCGAGCACGAATGGGCGGGCGTCGGGCTGGCAACTCGGCACCGTAAAGATCTACTGCCAATCATGAGTGGACCAGAGTTCTGCTGTAGCAACCCCTAACCGGGAAAAGCCGAAAGTCTATTTAGAAGATGCACCATGAGTGGTACAGAAAAAACATAATATGCCTTGTTAATTTTGTCACAAATGTTAAGACTGGTACTGAATTAAATATTCCATAAAACAAAATGACTGAGTAGAAAAAAACAGTAGTACAACTTTGAAAACTAAGCAAGTGATCAGCCTTCACTAAAAATGACTCTATGGCTGTAAAGTTCACAAGAACAAGTCTAAAGGTACCACAAAATGGCACCATTAAAGTTATTTATCTTTGTGATCTGATTTCCATTTGCCTAAGAAAAGTGTACAGTTAAAACAGACTGTGATCAGTGCACTTGAGTAGTTGAGACAAACTGTACCTGTAATGTAATGTAATTGCATACCAACTTTCGTTAAGGCTTACACTTACCTGTAATGTGAAACAAAGATATTAAATAAAATGGTACAATCCTTGGGTACAAATGGAATATTCAAGAGATTCCATTAACTGCTAGTGTTTTACATAGTATGTCTTGAATATTTAATCAGAAACTTGAGTGACTAAGTGGGAAATTACACCAATTATTTTATACAAAATTCCTTCACCAATGGACTACAATACTAAGAAATGGATACATAAGACTACACCACCCAAGAGGAAAGAATGAAAAATAATATAATGGGATCAATATTTTACTGTTTTGTAAAATACCCTGACACACAGTACACTTGATTAAGATAGTGAAATGATAGTTGGATGCACAGCAAATTAATCCTGAAGGGAAGAACTTTCACAGGTAAACTCTTGACTCAGCTTTAAAATATTTAAATTTAAAAATAAATGCATCAGGTTTAACTTGCAAACACTACGAAGATTAATAAACAACTGGAGTGACTCGCATACTTCCATGGTAACAAAACCTCATCTGCAATGTCTATGCAAGAGTACAAGGTTACACAACAGAACTAAATAACACGCATCTATAAGCAACAGGGAAGTTAACTGTGTGATGAAAAATGACTCTCAGATTGGTGGGGTTTTTTTTTCAGAAACAAACATCTAACACATTAGAGATTAAAATAACATGGTAAAGATTACAAAACAGCAGCTGTAAGGGCTAAAACCAACACAACAGAAGGCAGCACAAGGTCTTAACTGTGTTTGCATAAGAGTAATATTCCTCTAAAAAGCTTTCTGAAAAAAGTTATTTTGCAGCTCCAATGTCGAGCAATGTAAATTATTTGATTTCTTCACCAAAAGTGCAGTTAGTACCCACTTCTTTGAAAAATATACACCATACTTGTCATGCTCATGGAAAAGTGGATATTTACTTACTGCATTTTTTTTTCATGTAACATACCCAATATGCTAGAAAAGTTGCTTATGATAATGAAATGGTGCTCACTATGTTTTAGTGCATTTCATTTGAACAAAGAACTTGACTGGCTGTCAGTGACTGCATTTCTGCCAAGAGTCAGTGATAAACTGATTTTCCTACCCCTTTATCCTTCTCGTCTTACTTACTGTGCAGCTCTGGGTGAAATCTTACATAACTGCACAGTCCAGACTTGCAAATTCAAATTAATGAAGGAACAAAAATTTAGCAAGGCTAGTATATATCCAGATTCCAGATATTTAGATTTTTCAGCAAGTTGATCTCAATTTGCAAATGTTGAACAGTAAAACTACAGGCAAGTAAATAAATAAAAAAATAAAATTTCATGACACCGCACAAGTAAGGGCTAACTATAAAAATACGCAAACATAGGCAATAAAACAATAAAATGATTTAATAGTGCAAGACTTCAGTACTGACTTTTTCATCCTTTTAAGTGGCTGACAAGAAAATAACTTGCAGTTACTAAGATGAAAAAAGAAAAGTAAACATTCACGCATATCAGTCTCTAGATGGAGAAAAGAGTAGTCTGTTACGGATTGGTGGCTTGTCCTCAATTTTATCCAAGTATTTAGTTTGCGCATAAACAAATCACTATTTGCTCACACCCATTTACTGTTTAGGCAAAGAGGAATAAAAGAAAAGTTAACCTTCAATTACAACCAATGAAAGTCACTACAAAATCTTCTATCGTACTTAGATAATGGGTATAGAAAGTCTAACAGCCATGGCAACCATTCAATTTGAATGCTTTTGTGCAACTCTGTGTGGGACAAAAACTCCTCCCACTCTGATTTCAACCATTATGTTACACTCATCCAATGATGTAAAAGGTTTCTGAGGAATTTTGAATTTCCAGTTAAAGCTTCCTTTGCCACAAACAATATGAAGGCTAGTAGTAGTAACCCTAAAATATTTAATGGAGAAACCTCTATGAGAGTATTCCAATGAGAAAGGGAACACTTAAATGTAAATTTGTGGCCACAAGTTGTCCAGAACTACCTGTAACCCTTTTCCGAAATGATCTAGTGCTCCATATTCCCCAAATAAGTGGATCTAACCTTGCCCTATCCCAGAATTACAAATCTGACAATTATCAGAGAGACAAAAAGTGCTTCTACACTCCAAGAAGGTTGCAGCACTTATGCAGAACTTAGGTCCAGGTATCAAAAAACATCTGAACTTTCTAGCATATGTAGGCATTAAAAAGAACGGCCTCCAATCTTCCTGTCCAAGTCAGATATGAAGTTGCTTCTTCCACGACCTTATCAACCAATCAATCACACATCTTTAAATGCATCAACTCCTTGTATGTCCCAAAAACCAAATAAGTTCTGCTAAAAACAGAAAGCAAGTTTGCTTTCATATGCAAACAGTCAAGTATTTCATGGCTTTCAATCTGTTAACTACATGGACATTTAGAAGGAAATGTCCTTCTAAAACGCAAAGCTTTACTGCAATGGAACAATGTTACATAAGCATCCTTTTTGTGGTGCTATTCCTACTAGCAAAGCCTAGAGGCCTGACTTGATCACTCTCAAATGACAGTCCCGGGCAACAGCATTTTCAGAATAAACTATCAGGGCAAGCACCTTGAACTAGTCTTGAATATCACATCTCACCACTGTTTATCGTTTATGGATTGTTACAATGTTAATTAAGGTTGAACCAAGGCCTACACCATCATGAGCTACAAAAACTACCTACACCATCATGAGCTACAAAAACTAGACCTCCTCCTGAAACCCTCCAGTCATGAGCAACTCTTTCCATCAAGCCCTATTAACTTCCGCAAAGTTAGGCCAAGATATGCTTGGTCACCCTGAATTGCAAAGCAAAACAAGGAAAGCTCGTTCCACCCATTTCAACTTGACAATTTACATCTTGTCCCAAGGGACACTTGTTGTTCAGTGTTTGCCAAACAGAAGATGCAAGCATACTCAAAACTCCGGGACAGTCAGCCAGAAAGCTTGAATATTATAAACAAAAATGCAAAATGAAAGCGTCACCTACATATTTTTTGGCAAATCACGCAGAAGTATCTTCCACCTACTTAAATATTCCTGTGACTTTTAAGCACCTAATCATATGGTGGCTTATGTGTTATCAGAACCACAGGGACAGAATCATCCCCAGATACTTAGAGAGATGTACCACAGCACAATCATAGGAGGCTCTAACTAGGTTTATTTGGAGAATAAAGTTCATGACAATGCTGTGGAGTCTGGTTCATTCAGTAGCCCAAATGTTCAGTGACTCAACATATAGAACTGCCTCTAATGAGCTTATGTCAGTCTATCAGAAGTATCAAGCAAAGACGCAATTTATAAATTCGTCCCTTACCCAGCCATAAACCTTCAGACCTGATACTATGAGAAATTTTACTAAATGTCCCAGGAACACTGTAAATATGAGTGGGAATATGGGGCATCCTTGTCTGCTGTTCTTCTTAGATTGAAGAGACTTTGAAAAATTGGATCCTAGCCGCCTTCCCTGTCTAGGAATTCTACAGCAAATGTATGAGACCAGGTAGAAAGACAAAGGTTTGCAATACTCATAAAAAGAACTTCACTGTTTTTCATATCTAAGTGATTATAATTAATGAAATATTTCTGCAACCTGAATTAACATCACAGTCTTCATTACAGTGTAAAAAGTCTGGCATCCAAGAACAAATCTGCAAGGATACATGCTGATTATTTATTTGCAGTTTGTTTGCCAGGATAGTCCATTGGTTTCCAAGGAACCCATTTTCAATGGAGTCCTGGGGAGAAAAGCTCCAGAAAAATACAAATACATAGTACACATTGCACATATACATTACAGACTATCTCATAGGAATACAAAGTAAATATGTAAATATGATAAGAAAAGGTCAACAATGACGTAGTTTATTAAACAGCAATAAAAAGCTTTTTTTTTTTTTAATAAAAGTAGCAGCATAGGGTAACTGTTAAGTAGTTGGTCAAATAGTTCAATAGAGCTGTGGAACTACAGGAGGCAGTGATGGCGTATTTAATTCTAGGAGAGTAAGAAGTGGTATTAGAAGGATTAGGTAAGGATCGGAGGAGGAGCATTTCCATTGTGAAGTTATGTGGGCGTGCAGCAAGGTTTTAAATGAGGACAGACTGCTGGTGGTTTGGATATAAGATGGTAGAGAAATTCCAGAGGTGTGCAAGAGAGAAGGACATTAGGTGAGTCTCAGCTGGACTTGTGGGTTTGTGCAATTTAATTAGTTTTTGGGAATTAGATCTTAAAAGTCGTTCTGGTTCATGCATTTCAAAGGTAGTGGTTAGGGAGGGACAAAGAGGGGCTGTAAATGAGTTTGTGTGCTTGGATGAGTTGGTTATAAGTGAGGAGGTTAGGTAGCTCAAGCCAGTTTAGTTGGTGAAGAGAATTACAATGGTAAGAAATAGCTCAGTGACCTGCCACAAATTTTGATATGTTGTTATAGCAAGAGGAGAGATTTGTTTTGAGGGAGGATTGCAGGTTGTTGAGGACAGATGCACCATATAGGAGGGATGGAACTAGATGAGTATTGGCTAGTATGAGCCTGGTGGAAGGAGAGATGCAACAACTATGGCGGTATAGCATACCAAGTTTTTTGTGGGTTTTTTTTGATATTTACTTGTAAATGTTTGTCGAATTTTAGTTGATCATCTATGAGTACTCCTAGTAGTTTAGTGTCAGAGACTATTTCTAGGGGAGTTTTGTTTTTGCTGGTGATTATGAACGAGTGTTTATCTAGGGAAGAGGTTTTGGAGGCGGTGAATCAAAATAAGTTATGTTCTTACCATATCGTTCCATGTCAGTTGTTCATCTCGCCTTTATTCCTACACGTGGGTTCGGAGCCGAGCCATCGGCTCCGAGTCGGCTACTCTACTAGCTAAGGATCTCAGAATAGCTCGATGCCAGGCCCCTATCCCATGATGCTCTCCGTCCTATCCCAGATGTAGTTTGCTGAACTCAACAGCAAGATAAAAGGTACCCAGAAAAGACTACAAGACTCCAAGTCTACCCATTCTTCGAGACCCTGGTAGGGGGATGGTGGGTGCAAATGTAAGAATAAAGGCAAGACGAACTCCTCACATGGAATGTTATAGTAAGAACATAACTTCTTTATGTGAAGTTGTTCAGTCTTGCCATTTATTCTTACACGTGGGTAGCATCCCAAGCACCCTAATCCTGGGTGGCTCACGGGAGTATATTCCCGAGGACAGTGGAACCAAAGGAAGCCCTGTACCCTGGAGGACTTGTCCACTTTGTAATGAGTGATAGAGGTATGAGGCTTAGACCAAGTGGCAGCTGCACATATAGTATCCAAAGGTAAAAGAGCCGTATAAGTCGAAGACGTGGAGACAGCTCTAGTTGAATGGGCCTTCACACCATATTCTAACGTTTGGCTGGCAGAAGAGTAGATAAATTTAATGCAGTCAGTTAACAATTTGGAAAGGGTAACTTTAGAAACTGAGAATCCTTTCTTGGCATCTGCATAAGATACAAAAAGTTGGTCAGATCTTCGAAATTCCTTTGTCCTGTCCAAACAGAATCTCAATTGTCTGTGGACATCAAGTTTATGCAACATGTATTCCAACTGACTAGAATGATTACGGAAAAAAGTTGGAAGTTCAATAGTTTGGTTCAGATTGGTCTCGGAGCACACTTTTGGCAAGAATGAAGGGTTAGCCCTCAGTGAAACCCTGTCAAGATGAAACACCAAATACGGTGATTTGACAGAAAGGGCTTGAAGCTCAGATACCGTGAATGTTGAAGCAATGGCCACTAAGAAAATAGTCTTCCAGGATAGGAACTTCAAATGACAAGACGATGCAGGCTCAAAAAGAGGAAGAATAATGCGGGACAGAACAAAATTTAGATTCCAGGGAGTAAAGGGCTGTCCAACAGTAGGCCTGAGATGAATGGTGCCCTTAAGGAAGGCCCAACATAATTTGTGTGACATTAACTTAGAACCCTCAGCTCCAAGATGAAAATTTGAGATGGCAGCCAATTGTTCTCTAATTGCGGCAGCTGCAGCAACTTCTTGAAAAAGTTGAGAGAAATTCCGGAATACTAGCAATAGGGGCCCACATAGGGATCAACGTTGTTTCGAGAAGCCCAAATGGCAAAACGCTTCCATTTACTATCATATAACTTTCTGGTAGAAGCTTTATGGGAAGATACAAGAATGTGTTGTACCTCCGAAGAAAAGTCATGTGACCTGGCTAGGAAGGGAATTTGTGCAGCCAAGCTGTCAGTCTGAGGGAAAGAGAGGGGTGGAGGGTCCCTGACAAATGTGTCATTAGGTCTGGAACTGGGTCCAGAATCCAAGGTTCCTCCAGTTGGTATAGTCGGAAAAAGGGGAACCAAATCAGACGAGGCCAAAGCGGAGATATTAAGATTACCGTCCTGCCAAGAGCTTTGGCTTTCTGCAAGAATTTGGGAATCAGAGGAATAGGAGGGAAGACATACAGGAGTCCCGGGGCCAATCGTGTAAGAGCGAGTCCCTTGGGTTGTTCCCCGGTGGGGAATTTAGGGCAAAGTAGCATCTGCATTTGGCATTCATAGGGGATGCAAATAGGTCGAAGCAAGGCTGGCCCACCTGCGGAAAATCTTCTCCGCAACTTCGTTCTTGAGGGACCACTTGTGAGGCAACAGAATGGCTCTGCTCAATTTGTCCGCTATTACGTTGGATTTCCCCAGGAAATGTGTTGCTATCAGAAAGTGCCCGGTGGACACAGCCCACTGCCAAATTCTCAAGGCCTCTCGACACAGGGGGTAAGACCTGGTTCCTCCTTGTTTCTTGATGTACTAGACAACCAACATGTTGTCCGTCTGTATGGCGATCGTCCCTAGAGGCAGAGAGTCGTGAAAGTGCTGCAATGCCAAAAGCACCACTCTCAGCTCCAGAACACTGATGTGCAACTGAGACTCTTGTCTCTGACCAGGTGCCTTGGGCAGTACTTCCCTGAAATAGCCTCCCCCCCCACCCTATCAGGGAAACGTCCGTGGTCACAATGGCAGGGGGAGAACAAATGAATGACCCATCGTAAGTTGTTGGCTGGTCAACCATCAGGGAAGATCTGTCTTGCAAGAGTCCGTAATCATGACTAAGGACGACATAGGAAGTTGTTGCTATACCCACTGGGCGAACAGTAACCATTGGAGAATCCTCATGTACATTCATTCCAGAGGAACTGCTATGAGTGTAGCTGCCATGCTGCCTAGGAGATTTAGAACTTGATGGGCCAGTACTTTTTTCCTCTGCAGAATGTTTGAGACCTGTGTCCGTAAACAGGTTATTCTGTTCAGGGGTAATCTTATTGTGGTGGTGGTTGTGTCTAGTTCTGCTCCGATAAAGGATATATGCTGCGATGGCGACAACGCAGATTTTTCGAAATCGATAGTGATGCCTAGCTGAGAGCAGAGATTGAGTGTGTGATCCCTGGACAGAATTAGTTGATGCCTGGAAGCGGCGGTAAGGAGCCAGTCGTCCAGATATGGAAACACTTGGAATCCTAGACGTCTCAAGTGAGCTATAACTACTGCCATGCATTTGGTAAAACACTCTGGGGGCTGTTGTGAGTCCAAAGGGCAGTGCTCTGAATTGGTAGTGACTGGCTCCCAGCCAGAAATGCAGATGATCTCTGGATGGCCTGGCCATTTTGACGTGGTAGTACGCATCCTTGAGATCTATGGAGCACATCCAATCGCCCACTCCGAGAAATGGTAGAATAGACTGAAGCGTGACTATCCGGAACTACTTCTTTACAATTGTGTTGAGTCTGTTGAGATCCAAGACGGGTCTCCAGTCCCCCGTCTTCTTTGGAACAAAAAAGAATCTGGAGTAAGTTCTGGATCCTATCTGGTCTGCTGGGACTGGCTGGATGACTCTCTTCCTGCAGCCTCTGGATTTCTATGGCTGCTTGATCCCTGAGACTGGGTGGAACATCTGGGATTTTTGTGCTAACAGGCGGGATTCGTAGAAATGGAATGAAATATCCTCTGGTAACTATGCTTTGTACTCAAGAATCTGTTGTAATTCCTAACCAGGCATCCGGATACAAAGACTAGCGAACCCTGACTGCCTCCAAAACAGGACAGTTGGGCCTCCTTTCAGGAGCGCTGGTATGACTTGCCAAGGAACTGTTTCCTGTCTCCCTGGTTCTGCAGACCCCCTCTGCCGCCAGGGTGGCATCTTCCATTATTGCCCCCAACTCTGCCCCTGCATGGGGGGGGGTTCACCAAGTGTGTTCTGGAAAGCTCCTTGGGACTTTTGGAACCACATTTTACCACCTTTCTGCCCTTTGGGGTATGGTCTAGTAGGGTTGGAAAACTGGACTCTTATGACAGACAGAGTCTTTCCCTCCTGGTCACACCTAGTGAGAGTCTCCTTGACTTTGGGCCCAACCAGGGAAGAGCCATCAAATGGGGTGTTGACAAAGGAAGACTTGAAGGCATCAGCAAAGGAGCATAAGCGCATCCAGGATGGCCTCCGCAGAGCTATCGCTGAACCTGCTGCTCAGCTCGATCCAGCGGCTGCATAAGAAGTGAGCCAAACGGACGAGTTCACAATAAAATTAAGGGTGCTAAGCTTTGCTGTCACCTTCTCAGAGACAGCATCATCTGTGTTGCCCTTTAGAGTATCTCCAAGCTCTTTGAGATGATCTCGTTGAAGACGGGTGAAATGGGTTAAATAGTTAAGCGATCTCATGGCAAATGTTGCAGAACTAAAGATGTGTTTCCTGTATCTGTCCATCGTCCTTGAGTCTCTATTAGGAGGATGGAGAGAGGAAGAGGTTTCTGACATCTCTTTCTTGGTGGCCGCCACCACCACCATGGCATCAACAGGGACTCCCTTAGTGAGAAACTTCTGGTCTTGGGAGAGGTGATAAATTTATTAGGCCTTCGAGGGACTGGTTCCATGGAATCAAGAGACTCCCACGCCCTTCGAGCGACCAAATCCATTAGTTCGAAGGGTGGAGTTGCCCAGGAGATGGAACACTGAGACCCAAAGGCCTTCAGGAGCACAGACTCATCCTCCGTAGGGCTAACGGACTGCCAGTCACCCCTCTGCTTTAGGACTTCCAGGATATCCGCAAAGGAGATATCCTCAGAGGGGGGACCATGGGGACACTTCTGATCCCTCTAATTCGGTGTCTGATTCGGTGTCTGATGTCAAAGAATACTGAGGGAAATGTATATGCCTCCTTTCGCATAATCTCTTTCTGGGAACCTCATCAGCGGGGTCTTCTGGTGAAGTCTCAGTAGAGCAGGGGTCACTCAATAGGGGTACCTGAGGCTCTGGGTCTCGACGCATGATAGGAATGTGAGATGTAGAGACAGAACTTGGCACTTTAGGGGAGGAAGAGGCGGGACCTGATGATGTGTGTGTCTTAGATGACATAACCCTCCTCATGGCATTGAAGGCATCACTGCTTCGACCAGAGGAAGCCGCCAGTTCTGAGGACAACGGCAGCCTCCCTGGCACCGAGACAGCGGGCTCCAAACCAGAGGACAGAGCCCAGCTCATCTGCGCCGAAGCCCCACGAGGAAGGGTCGGAACAGACGCATCGGTTCGACTCTCCTCCCCCCAGAGCAGACGAGAGAGTGTCGGCACGGAGACTCTTCCAACGGAACCGAAAAATTCAGGTTGAAGGAGCCGAAGGCACTGGGACAGGCCTCGGCTCCGAAGGCTCCACAATCATCAGATCCTCCGGCTCCAAAGGCCCTGCTCTGCTCGGAGGAGGAGTAGTCACAGCCAATGGGACAGTCTCAGGCTTCGAACCCAGTTGGGACGAAGCAGATAGTAATTTAGCCAATGCCAGGTTCTCTAAAAGCCTCTGCACCACCCGGTCCACATTGACATCGGAAAAGGTCCTCAAACGGGTCGAAGGAACCGAAGATGCCACGGATCGAAGAGTTGGAGACTTCAGAGTCTCGGAGACCGGTACCAAGGCCGGGGACTGGCTCCGAGGCATCTGTTTGGTGCACGGCTCAAAGACTGCAGAGCCGGTGACTGCGCCCTCAGAGAAGGACTAGGAGCCGATGACTTGGGCTCCATGGACACCTTCGAGGACTTGGAGGTCTGGTCAGCCTTATCCAGTGAATCCTGAAAGTCAAGCTTCAACAAGCCTCTATCTACCAACTTCCTTCGCCGTTCTAATAAGACCCTACTGCTGAAAGAGTGGCACATAGAGCAATCTTCTTGGAGGTATACAGGCCCCAAACAATAAACACAATTAACATGTCCAACAGTAATGGCCATCTTTTGCCCACAATTACACTTTTTGAAGCCAGACCTCTGATTTTCCTTCTGATATTATGAGACAATAGAAGTTGTCCGAGCCCTGATCAACTTCAATCACAACAAATGCACAAAAAACAAAAGCAATCTGCACAAACCGAACAAAGATGAAGTCCCTGCACAACCAGGGATAAGAAAAAGTTCAGTACTTCACACTATATATATATATATATATATATATATATATATATATATATATATATATATATATATGTAACAAAGATAGCACACACACACTAACTACTACTAGCTGAATTTCAAAGGGATAGGGTAGTAAGAACAGTAATTTTAAATGCAAACTGTAATGATAAAGAAAAATGGCCAAAGGCCTAGAGTAAACCGCTCTGTAATTTTAACTGTAAGCTGAATTGACAAACGAAAAAAATGGCCAAAGGGCTAGAGCAAACCACTCCGTAAATAACGTGGAGTTATACACCAACGAAAATAGAGGCCAACTGCCTAAAAAGCCTATAAGAGTGTACACTAAGCAAAATATCAAACTTTTTAGAAAAAACACTTCCAAAAAAATAGGTCAAAGATAAAGAAATAAATTCTACTGGCCCGAGCTCTCCGTAGACCTTGCGATCAGTTGCAGCGGCAAACTAGATCTGGGGTAGGATGGAGAGCATCACAGGATAGGGGCCTGGCCTAGAGCTATTCTAAGATCTTTAGCTAGTAAAGCAGCTGACTCGGAGCCGATGGCCCGTCTCTGAACCCACGTGTAAGAATAAACGGCGAGACTGAACAACTTCACATCATAAGTTTAGTTTTGGTTGCATTAAGAGCCAGATGGTTGTCTAGCATCCACTGCTCAGTAGAGGAGAAGATGCTTTGGGTAAGCTTATTTAGAGTTAGGATAGAAGGGCAGGAGCATTTAATGCTAGAATAGTCAGCATATTGGATGAGGCTGGAGTGTGGAATGGCTTGGTAGAAGTCGTTATTGAATATATTGGAATAGTAAGGGGCCTAAAATGGAACCTTGAGGGACACCTGTGGGAGTATTAAGTAAGGGTGATGTGGCTTTATTCCATTTGACTGGTTGCTGTCTGGTTGTGAAGTAGCTGGAGAACCACTTGGTACAGGAAGGGGATAGGTTTATTTTGGAGAGTTTATTAAAAAGCAGGTTGTGGGAAATAGTGTCAAATGCCTTGGAGAGGCCAAGGTGAAGGGTGGACACGGAATTGCTGAAGGGTGGACACGGAATTGCGGGCTTTGTTAATTGTTTCAAGGAAGGAGAGGAGGGCAGTGGAGGTGCTATGACCAGGTCAAAATCCATGCTGTGTGTGGGGGTAAGAAGCTGGGTGTTGATGACATAGGGTAAGAGTTGTTGGTGGATACATTTTTCAAGAAGCTTAGAAATAGGGGATAAGATAGTAATAGGGCAGAAGATTGGAATGTCATTATTGTTTCCTCCTTTATGTAGAGGAATAATAAAGGCTTTCTTCCAGAGCTGGGACACCTGGCTCTCTGAGCTAGACTGATTAATTACTATCCTGACAGGGAGAGCAATGGCTTCTGCAGCTACTTTTAGGAAGTAGGAGGGAATTTCATCAGGGGCATTGGAACCAGGTTTTAATTTTGGGAGAAGCTTTTTTATGGTGGATATAGAGATGGGATTGATAGAGAAGGGTAGAGGTTGGGGGCAAGGGATGCTAGGGGAGGAGGGGATGGGTGCAGGCTGAGGAGGGGGTCGCAGAGGTCTTGGTGAAGGATGATGTTAGCTTATGGACTCTATGAAGAAAGAGTTAAATTGGGTGGCTAAGTCCATGTCAGAGGTAATTGGATTAGGGCAAGGGTTTTCTTTTTTCCCCGGGTTGAGGAGAGTTGAGATTCCTTTCCAAAATAGTTTGGGACTGGTGTTATGGTTGGTTTGGAGAGTGGAGAAATAGGCTTTGCGGTCTGAGGTAATAAGTTTTTTTGACTATTTTGTAGTGTTTTACATTCGTTAAGGGTGATGGTAGTTTTATTTTTATGGTAACGTGTCCAGGCTTTGTCACGGAGTCGCATAGTAGCGAAGGTGTTTTTGGTTAACTAAGGTACAGGGTTACTTTTTGTAAGTTTTGTTTTTAGAGGGGCAAAGGAGTTGAGCAGGTTAGTGAAAGTAGAATTAAAGTAGGAGAGAGCATTATCTAGGGGAAGAGTCTTTAATGGGTGCCAGTTTGTGCTTTTTAGTGCATTTGGGAAGGTTTCAGAATTAAAGTTTTTTAGGCAGTGAGTGGAAATATATGTGTGAGTTAGTTGTACTGTATGGAAGAGGGGAGACAGTGGGCAAAAATTGGGAAGTGGTCAGCTAGTAGGTCTGGGAGAATACCACCATCAGAGATATAGTGAGGATGGAACACTAGAATCCAGTCTATTGTACTTCCAGTAATGGAGTTCTTGGAGTGGAATTGATTAGTTGCGTTATATAAGTTAATATTGAGTGAGTCAGTGGGAGATTGGATTGTGGCTCAGTTTATGTTCACGTCCCCCAGGAATATGGTTTTGCGAGTCATGTTGGTGGAGAACCAGGAGAGAATATCTTCAAGGGATGAGATATCTCCAGGGGGAATATATATGAGTTTATGCTTTCTTAGGTGGAGTAGGGCTGGTATCATTTCTGCCTTGCCAAATCTGGGAAAGGGTTTGGTATAGGGGTGACTAAGAGGGATGCTGAGTAAAGGAGTGCTACACCCCCCCTTTTTGTGTTCTGTCATTCCTCAACATGCGATAGTTGGGAGGAGTTAGTTCAGAATCTTATGCGGGGCTTAAGCCAGGGTTCTGAGCTGGAGAGAATATTGGGCTAGTTATGTAGAAGCCAGACATGAAAGTTTGGAATTTTGTAACACACGCTCTGAGTATTTTGAGTTGAGAAGTGGAGGGGTTTGCCTGTTGCTTGGGGGGTGGGGTGGGATCGAGGGGCTGGATTCAGTGTGGTAGAGGGGCCTGGGTTTGGGTGAATGTCCCTGGAGAGAAGGATAGAGAAGATGATGGATGAGGTATTTGGTTCATTTGGATTGTAGTATACAGGTAGAGAGTTTTGTGGACATTAGACTAATGTAGTTGGGAACAGTGTTTTTATAGTTAGGTAGGAGTCTATAGGGGAAGAGCATGCTAGTGTTGAGTGGATACAAACTGGGACATATAAGGGTAACAGTAAATGTGTACTTTGTAGAGGATGGGGTAGTGGTGTGAAATGGGGAGGGGGAGTGGTTTGCATTAGTAGGTTGGGTGATATAGTTTAGGTAAGTTAAGGTAATTAGAAGTATTATTTGAGTAAGTAGGAAGAGAGGCTTAAGGGTCATGATGTTGGTTTTAGGATGACAGTAAGGGGTGAGTTAAGTTGGGAAGTTAGTTTATTTGATTAAGAGATCATTGTTTAGGTTAATTGGTAGTTTATCAAGTAGTGTTTGGCAGTAAACTGAAGGGTAGGCTTACTTTAATGCGTGGGTATGATGGGTAGTTTGGATTGGATAGTGGAAGTGGTGGGAGTGCCTAGCTAAGTATAAGTGTAGATGTACTGGGGGTGGAATTTGGGGGTAGGGGAGCGGAGTGACCCCACAGGACGAATGGAGCGGGTAAAGCCAAGGAAAGGAAGAATCAAGGTCAATGAACAAAAAAAAAAAAAAAAAAAAAAAAAAACAGCGGAGTGGATGGTAAGTTCAGAGAAAAGTATGCAAGGGGGGTAAGGGACATTCCAGCAGTGGTGATTAAAACAGAGGAAGAGAAACCTCCAAATAAGAATACTCAAAGTGTTTACAATTTAGGACCAAAATCAGCCTACGTTAAGTTTGAGGTTCTTCCCCTCTGATATCACAGCACATCTCTATGACTGGTAGACTAACTCTGGTGGGCACACATTCATCAAAGAAAACATCACTAACAGCAGTTGTTTACCTGTGTGAATATAAAGTTAAAAATGGAATATTTTCACAATCTAGTGCCTTCCCTTTCACACTCTAAACAGAGCAAGAATGATCTCAACAATTACTGGGTCAAGAAGGAAGTTAGCCTGATCCTATGCAAAGAATGGTAACTCTGATTACTGTCAGAGGGCTCATCTCTACAGGCTGCCTCCTATAATGAGACTTAAGGCCTGAAGTCCTCACATTCATTTTGAGGCTGTCCTTTGGGCACCCATGACCTTACAAATTAAACCATCCAAGTTTTGCTGCTTCAGTTTTCAGTCATTTCAAGTTTATAACTGATCATATCTTAGTCCCGTTTTCAACACTTTCACACCTCTGCCTTCCCAGCATTACTGTCAACACAGTGTACAAATCCTGCTACCCAGTACAGAGCAGTGAACACCTACTATTATGAATTTTCTATTAAATGCAAGTGAAAAATAAGAGAACAGTAAGACACTCCACCAAACATCAATTACCTATACATAGGACTTGATGTTACACAGCATGAGAGAATATTTTTTAAGCCACAGAGCATCTGTTGCCTCCAACAATACCTGCTCACCAACTCCTTAAGAGCTAAACCCCATCCCATATTTTTGTAGAATGCAAGACCTTAAAAAAGCACAGTATGTTTCAGTCAAGACATCAATATAAAAATCCTACAGGTTGGCAGCCACTTCTCCCACTAAAAAAGAAGAAAAATCTAGTAAATCATGGAGTACATTCCTGGTGTGATTTTATGTTGACTTCTTTCTTGTATACATACAGCCTCAAGGAGATTAACAGTTCTTTCCATATTTTCTAAAAAAAGGCTCCATAGACTACTTGGTCAGTTTTTTGCTTTCTCCCAAGATTCAAAGAAAGATGGGGTGCCGAGTCACACCTCCTGTATAATTTGGCAAAGACCTCGACACTGAACCCTGCCTTCACTTAAATTCATGTTTCAAATCCAGGTAACTGTCTTGCTTCTGTTTTTCTGGTCAGGAATTACATCCATCTCCCCTCATTGCAATGTCAAGGCTGAAACCCATTAAGCCTCATTACTTTATCTATTCTTAACTTTAAGGTTTCTTTTAGTATTATTTCTGCTGTGTAAATATTAGAAATGCCCCTCTCAGACTATACATTCTTTACATTCTAGTTCTAGCATTTATAACATTACGTCTGAAGCTATATGTTTTGCAAATAACCAGAAAAGAAATGGTTTAAGATGTCATCCTATAGTGAAGTAACATATAGGCCTCAACTAGTCAGTGAAATTATTTTATCTTCTAGCTAATATTTATTTGCAGCTTCTAATATAGCAATAATCCACGCCTGGGTGTGGGTAAAGCTGGATCTACCCACGGTTGGTGTGGTTTGGTCACGAGGGCAAAGGCCGAGTGGCCAAACAAAGACAACCGTGGGTAAATCCAGCATTACCCACACCCAGAAGCGGGTTATTGCTATTATACAATGACATTATTTAAGAAAAAAAAATTCTTACTTTTCTTAAACAATGGCATTGCATAATGCCTCCTTGCTGCCCTTCTGCAGCTGTCTGGTATCCTGCGGCAGTTCTGATGTACTGCGCGCATGCGTATGCTTATGCAGTACATCAAAGCTGTGGGTGGAAGCAACGGAGAAAGCAAGATCTCCGTTGCTTCTTACAAACTGTCTCGCTATGTTAAAGGCGTTTAACAGAGAGGCAGCTTTAATCTCAGTTGCTTTTTTTTTTAAAGCGGTCTTGCTATGTTAAACCCATTTAACATAGTGAGACCGCTTTAAAAAAAGCAACGGAAGATCTCCGTTGCTTTTTTTTTTTTTTTTAAGGCTGTCTCTCTATGTTAAACTCCTTTAGCGAGACAGTGTCTAAACAGCAACGGAGATCTTGCGTTCTCAGTTGCTGTAAAAAAAGACTTATACTAATGGAAAACGTCCAAGCGACCGGACCTTTTTCCATTAGTACAAGTCTGATTTACAACGTGCACGCTGACCAATCAGCGTGCACACTTTGGAATATTAATGGGGGGTCGTTGTATAATAAGCAATTTACAGAACAAAAACTGGCTACAAAACAGTGGCATAATATAAGCAACACACCAACTGTAGAAAAGTTTCACTGCTATAGTATGACTTCAAATGAAACAAAAATCAGTAAAGCAGTACTCTTTTATTCAGAAATAACAGAATAAAGCTTTCAGGTAACATCTTTCATCAGAAGGGTGTTACCCGACAGCTTTATTCTGTTATTTCTGAATAAAAGAGTGCTGCTTTACTACAAAACAGTGGCAAGTCGTGGATTTCATCAGTTTTGCCAACAGCTCATATATTTCATACAGATACCCTAATTATGTTAGTGTGAAATGAATGCATCTCATGTCCAAACAGCTATCTTTAATTACTGTGTTTGACAAATAATGCAATTTACTTGTCCAAGTTTGATTTTAAATGATTCTTGATGAAAATGACTCATTCAATATATTCTCTGGCAGAAAGCACAGTTTACATTTTATAGCTTTCTAGCTATTAAATGTCATCTGTACAATAATCTGAGGTGAAGTAAATGTAAAATGCTGACTGACAACCTGGATTTTGCATTTACTTCTGACAAATTAGTGTATAAACTCTGACAGCAGATGCAACCATTACAAAAGTACTGAAAGCACTGACTATAAAGAGAAAAAGAAACCTGGAACTAGTGGTACGGCAAAAACAGATAAGAGAACATGGTACACAAGTACACAGGGGTTTGCAACGAATGTAGTTCAACTTATGTTAGCATTCTATCTTAAATCAAATCCCAAGTCTGGCAGCAGAAGACACAAACTTGATAATATCAATCAGAAAGCTAAAAGAATACAATAGTAATTATACACTTCATAATGTCAA
Source organism: Protopterus annectens (assembly GCF_019279795.1). Lineage (NCBI taxonomy): Eukaryota > Metazoa > Chordata > Ceratodontiformes > Protopteridae > Protopterus > Protopterus annectens. The sequence goes on along the minus strand of NC_056739.1, from coordinate 1,096,342,577 downwards.
CCAGCTAGCCTAAAAAAAAAAAAAAAAAAAACACAGCAATAATTAACAGTTTCAATGTGTGGACTCAACCAGTAAACTAAAACTGAAGTGTGTTCATTCAGTATAAGAAAGCATTATCTTACTGCAGCTGAATGCAAGAGAAGTTTCTTATTAGTTTCACATCAGAACAACGCAAACGATTTATAAAAAAAATTAAAGAAAAACAGAATAAGCATCAAATTGTTTATCCAACTTGGAACAAGCCAATTTTCAGCAGAGGCCAGGGGAATTGTTAGGTTTAGAGAATGCCCTTCTAGATGCAACAGAGAACATAAAAAAAAAGTGCTCCAAGAAAAATATCCAGTTCACAAGAAACAGATCCAGTAGTAAAAGTCAGCTGTTAAAGAGAATTGCTAAATCAGAGAAAACTCATGACCATCTCCATGGTGCAGCAGGGGAAATCATGGACTGTGAACCAAGTGACTTTGAACTAATGAGCAACATTGAGCTGGGCACTACTGGAGTCAGCTAGAAAGGGAGAAAATGAGAACCCCACTCAGGCAGGCTGACCATAGGGGAGGGCATACCTCTGTAACTTCTAAGCACAAGAAATATGCCATTATTCATGGCTTTGTCCAAAGTCCGAAAATTAGGGACATTTTTATAAAATTGCTCTTATAAACTTAGAAAGTCGACAGAATAGAGGTTTTTGAGTTAGCACGACTTTTCTGAAGAGTACAAAGTCTGAAACTCAAATGTCTGCCATTATTTTCTGACTTTAATTCTCAATGATTTGCCCAAAAATCAAAATTTTTGAGAAACAACCAAAACAGAGGGTGAAAATCTAGACAGTTGAGCGGTACAGGGGGATGTGGTTCACCATAAAGCAATGCTGCCATCTACTTTTGGAGGAGGTAGTGCAAAACATGCAGAGTGATGAGTCTGGGATGTGTGCAAGCAGGGTTGCTAGATTTGAAAAGGGACAAATTGGGACCTAAAGAAAAAAAGGTCCTTCACTCTAAATGAAGACCAAAAAAAGTCTTTCATGTGGAACAGCAGGTAGATTCTCATTAAACAGAAGTAGCTCCCCTTTGAGATTTTGTGATTTTTGATTGGCTCGTATGCCGGTATAAGAGCCAATAAAAAAAAAATCACAAAGCCTCTTCTGTTCAATGTGGAACAGTGGGTGGCTCCACTTTGCGATTTATGATCGGCTTGTATACCAGCATACAGGCCAATCATAAATTGCAAACCAGAGGCTGTTTCGCCGGGATTTTATCTGGCAGTGCGGGACTCTGGATTGGGCTGCTGATCAAGGGACAATCCCACTCACATAGGGACGTCTGGCAACTCTGTGTGCATGTTACTCTGCAAATCTGTGATGACACTACAGCCTTACTTTCATGTGTGTGGAAGTATACACATGCATACAAGGATAACACCAGAGTTCTCAAACAGGTACATGCATTAAGCTGCAAGGAAAATGGTCAGAGCTTCTAGAAAAATAATAAATAAAAATCACTTCTCTGGAAAGAAGAGGACACTTCACACTGTGATGTGGGATCAAGTCTGCTACCAGTCCTGTTGTCAGAGGGACATTCACGGGTTAAGCCACCTTATCTCGTTGCCCACTGTATCAAGTAGTGGGACCTGAAAAGTCCCGCTTTTGCGATCGCACTGAATTGCTGTGGAAAAGTCGCACCTACTTCCGACTTTTTCACGGCAATTCAGTTACGTCATCAACCCGGACCTGCAGGCAAAGCTGCTGCCTGTTAGGTCTGGGTGCTTTAATTTGTGCAGCAATTGGCTGCAATTCACAAAAGGGGTGGGGATTGGGGCAGGAAGAGCCCTGCAAAGATTGCGGCTGTAGAAGCGCTTTGTTTTAAGCGCTTCTACAGCCACTAAAAAAGACCGAGATTTTTTTTTTTTTTTTTTTATATATAACAAGAGATCCATCCATCCATCCAGCCATCCTCCTCCTCCAACCAGCCAGCCATCCTCCTCCTCCTCCAGCCAGCCAGCCATTCTCCATCCATTCAGCCATCCTCAATCCATCCAGCCAGCCAGCCATGCAGCCAGCTACCCATCCAGCCAGGCATCCATCCATCAAGCCATCGACCAAGCAGCTACTCCCACCAACTAGCTAACCACTCCAGCCAGCCATCCATCCAGCCCCCATCCATTCATGCAGCCAGCCATCCATCCATTCATGCAGCCAGCCAGCCATGCATCCATTCATTCAGCCATACATCCAGTCATTCATCTATACAGATGCTACTCCAGCAGTCATCCTTTGTACCCATAACAGCATCTTCTTTACCACTCTGGTGGTGACATCATCGTAGAGGGTGTGGCCAGTTTCACATTGGCCACACCACCATGTCTCACTTTGGCCTGCTTAAAAGGTGGCAACCCTGTGTGGGATGTAATGTCCACAGAAATACGGGGGATTAATACCTCTCTAGTACTCCACAAGAGGACATGATAGCGAAAGCGAGGGGAAAAAAAAACACAATAAAATCTAAGTAACACATTTCTGCAGGAAAAGAAAAAAAGCAAAGCCATTGCATGAATATGAAAATTGCAACAGAAATAAGGTAACTATTTAAACATAACTAGGAAGAGCTAAGTAGAGCTGAAGAAAAATGTCAGTATGTGTAAAGACTGTAAAGTGGCACAAAAAGGCTCAAACAAATTTTTTCACATTTAAAAAAAGAAACATGAATAACCTAATAATGGACAAGTTAAAAGAAGCAAACATACAACTTAAAAGTTTATAACATAAAAGTACCTTAAGACAACAAAAGTTCTAAATGAAGATAACTATAAACCTATCTTCATTTCATTTAATAAAACATAAATGTGCCAAACTCAAAAAAACAATGACCACCAAACACCAGACTGATACTCTTGGACGAAAGTGCTTAAGTTTTTGAATAAAGTGAGTCCTTGTCTGGCAACTGGTGGTCATCGCTTTTTGTTTTTTTCATTTCATTTAATATATAACCATCAAGTTCTTAATAAATATGATTTTTTTAAACAAGAGAAATATTTACTATGCAAATCTCAAATGTTCCCCTTGCAAACAAATGTGAATAAATACCAAATAAAAACAGTAATGCACTGCAAGTCCAAATATTCACTCAAAGCAAAACAACCCTGAAAAGGTACAAATGATTACTCACTTTAACTGCAAATCTTTAAAGGAAAACAAAACGTGGACATTCTTACCTGTTTTGTCCCTGTAGAAATGCAATTTTTCTATGAAATCCCTATAGATCAGCTTGATCTTATGCTAGCTTCGTGCTTAGGGGAAATGTATGCTGGTCACGTGCCATGACATTCAAAGTAAACATCTAAGATTTCTTCAGTTCTTTAACTGAACAGCTGATTGTTTGTGTCTTTTGGCATTTCCCGGTTAGGGGGTCGCCACAGCAGAACTTCGGTCCACTAATGATTAGCAGTAGATTTTTACGTGCCAAGTTGCCAGCCCTGACGCACAACCTTCAACGAAGGCACGCCCATTCACGCATGTCTCCACACAGAAGATACTCTAGCTGAGAATCGAACAGGACAGCGTCTTACTGTGAGGCGACAGATAAGATAACAAAAGTGCCTACCTACAAAAGTCACAGTTCAAGAACACTTTATTCATCTGTACCAAGTTGAAGCACACTCTCCCTACAATGTTACTTACATAAAGTAACATCGCACTTGCAGACACAGACAGCATCGCTTAGCTGCTGAAATCTCTTTTACTCAAAAGATTAACTGTCAAGGTGAGTCCTCCCTCAAAATGTATTATGTAACATTGACAGGAAGTATTTTTACAGTCAGTCAAAACATACGAGATTTGAAAGATAAAAGGATCTCAAAATAGACCACTCAGGATAGACTCACCAAACCATGCCATAGTTAAGACTGAATCCAGAATGTACTTCAGGATAGTTGTAGAATCATTCTGCTAAGTTCGCCACTTCACAATATATTGGGTAGAATACCACTCAGAAAAATGTTTGCAAATCAGCCACTGCTCTGTTAAGTAAGCACTCTCCACTCTTTTCAGAAGATAAACAGCAAGAATATGCTAACCAATATTAAAACCATCTAATTTGTCTGGCTTTAACTATACAGCCCAAAGCCCCAAGGTCCTCATCCCACACCAATGGGAAGTATTATTTTTCAGCAAGAGACTATATGCCTTCCCTGTTCAAAAAAAACAAGACAGCCCTTAATAATCTGCTAAAAATCATAAGGAAGGGTTAAGGGCAAAGAATGAAGACAAATGAGCTGGAAAAGCATACACACTTGCTTGGATGAGATTATTTTCATAAATGTAGTGAAAGTACTTTCTACTTTGCAAAAAAATCCATAAGATGTTATATATATATATCTTACAACATGTAATTTCTACCATTATCTAAAGACAAGAGTCCAGTTGTATGCCCAAACACATTTTGTATAAAGCTGCTAAGAGAGTACAAAACTTATTTAGAAATATTTTGAGGTCTCTCACCATATAAACTGAGAAGCCACCAAACTTGAACAAAAGACCAAACTTGAACAAAAGACTAAATA